>NW_028256057.1:0-58053 GCF_971803275.1 Cyanistes caeruleus | reverse complement strand
TTCAAGAATTTTGTGGTATTTTGAAAAGGTTTAGGGAATTTTGTGGTGTTTTTTCTTGAATTTTGTGGGAAACTGTGCTGATTTTATGGGGCGTTTCTGGAATTTGGTCGAATTTTCAGAAGATTTAGGGATTTTTGTGAGATTTTTGTGGGATGTTTGTGGAACTTTGAGGGACTTTTTAGGAATTTGGTGAGATTCTGTAGAGAACTGACGAATTATCAGGGATTTTTCATGTATTCTGTGGGAATTTGTGGAGATTTGGTGGGATTTCTCTGGAATTTGGTAGAGTTTTGAGAAGATTTAGGGAATTTTGTGTTGTTTTTTCTTGAATTTTGTGGAAAACTGTGCTGATTTTATGGGGCGTTTCTGGAATTTGGTGGGGCTTTTCAAGAATTTTGTGGTATTTTGAAAAGGTTTAGGGAATTTTGTGGTGTTTTTTCTTGAATTTTGTGGGAAACTGTGCTGATTTTATGGGGCGTTTCTGGAATTTGGTCGAGTTTTCAGAAGATTTAGGGATTTTTGTGGGATTTTTGTGGGATGTTCTGGGAATTGGTGGAGATTTTGTGGGACATTCCTGTGAATTGGTAGGGTTTTGAAATGATTGAGGGAGTTTTGTGGGACTTCTCTGGAATTTTGTGTGTTTTTTCTGGAATTGTGTGGGATTCTGAGGAGACTTGAAGAATTTTGAGGAATTTGATTTAGATTTTTGTGGGAATTTGTGGAGATTCTGTGGGATTTTTCTGGAATTTGGTGGGCCTTTTCACGAACTTTGTGTGGTTTTGAGGAGACTTGAAGAATTTTGAGGAATTTTTCTTAGATTTTGTGGAAACTTGTGGAGGTTTTGTGGGATTTTTGTGTGATTTTGTGGGATATTGAGGCGATTTAGGGATCTTGAGGGATTTTTCATGTATTTTGTGGGAATTTTGTGGAGATTTGGTGGGATATTTTTCTAGAATTTGGTCGTGTTTTGAGAAGATTTAGGAAATTTTGTGGGATTTTTCCTGGAATTTTGTTGGATATTTGGGATATTTTGTGGGATGTTTGTGGAACTTTGAGGGACTTTTTAGGAATTTGGTGAGATTCTGTAGAGAACTGACGAATTATCAGGGATTTTTCATGTATTCTGTGGGAATTTGTGGAGATTCGGTGGGATTTTTGTGGATTTTGGTAGAGTTTTGAAAAGATTTAGGGAATTTTGTGGGCCTTTTGTGGGATTTTGTTGGATATTGAGGACATTTTGTGGGATGTTTCGGGAATTTGGTGGGGCTTTTCAGGAATTTTGTGGTATTTTGAAAAGGTTTAGGGAATTTTGTGGTGTTTTTTCTTGAATTTTGTGGGAAACTGTGCTGATTTTATGGGGCGTTTCTGGAATTTGGTCGAGTTTTCAGAAGATTTAGGGATTTTTGTGGGATTTCTGTGGGATGTTCTGGGAATTGGTGGAGATTTTGTGGGACACTCCTGTGAATTGGTAGGGTTTTGAAATGATTGAAGGAGTTTTGTGGGACTTCTCTGGAATTTGGTGTGTTTTTTCTGGAATTGTGTGGGATTCTGAGGAGACTTGAAGGATTTTGAGGAATTTCTCTTAGATTTTGTGGAAACTTGTGGAGGTTTTGTGTGATTTTTGTGTGATTTTGTGGGATATTGAGGCGATTTAGGGATCTTGAGGGGTTTTTCATGTATTTTGTGGGAATTTGTGGAGATTTGGTGGGATATTTTTCTAGAATTTGGTCGTGTTTTGAGAAGATTTAGGGAATTTTGTGGGATTTTTCCTGGAATTTTGTTGGATACTGGGGAGATTTTGTGGGATGTTTGTGGAACTTTGAGGGACTTTTCTGGAATTTGGTGAGATTCTGTAGAGAACTGACGAATTATCAGGGATTTTTCATGTATTCTGTGGGAATTTGTGGAGATTCGGTGGGATTTTTCTGGAATTTTGGTTGTGTTTTGAGAAAATTTAGGGAATTTTGTGGGATTTTTCTGGGATTTTGTTGGGTATTGAGGACATTTTGTGGGATGTTTCTGGAATTTGGTGGGGCTTTTCAAGAATTTTGCGGTATTTTGAAAAGATTTTGGGAATTTTGTGGTGTTTTTTCTTGAATTTTGTGGGAAACTGTGCTGATTTTATGGGGCGTTTCTGGAATTTGGTCGAGTTTTCAGAAGATTTAGGGATTTTTGTGGGATTTCTGTGGGATGTTCTGGGAATTGGTGGAGATTTTGTGGGACATTCCTGTGAATTGGTAGGGTTTTGAAATGATTGAGGGAGTTTTGTGAGACTTCTCTGGAATTTTGTGTGTTTTTTCTGGAATTGTGTGGGATTCTGAGGAGACTTGAAGAATTTTGAGGAATTTTTCTTAGATTTTGTGGAAACTTGTGGAGGTTTTGTGTGATTTTTGTGTGATTTTGTGGGATATTGAGGCGATGTAGGGATCTTGAGGGATTTCTCATGTATTTTGTGGGAATTTGTGGAGATTTGGTGGGATAATTTTCTAGAATTTGGTCGTGTTTTGAGAGGATTTAGGGAAATTTGTGGTGTTTTTTCTTGAATTTTGTGGGAAACTGTGCTGATTTTATTGGGCGTTTCTGGAATTTGGTCAAGTTTTCAGAAGATTTAGGGAATTGTGTGAGATTTTTCCTGGAATTTTGTTGTATACTAGGAAGATTTTGTGGGATGCTTGTGGAACTTTGAGGGACTTTTCTGGAATTTGGTGAGATTCTGTAGAGAACTGACGAATTATCAGGGATTTTTCATGTATTCTGTGGGAATTTGTGGAGATTCTGTGGGATTTTTCTGGAATTTGGTAGAGTTTTGAGAAGATTTAGGGAATTTTGTGGTGTTTTTTCTTGAAGTTTGTGGGAAACTGTGCTGATTTTATTGGGCGTTTCAGGAATTTGGTCGAGTTTTCAGAAGATTTAGGGAATTTTGTGAGATTTTTCCTGGAATTTTGTTGGATATTTGGGAGATTTTGTGGGATGCTTGTGGAACTTTGAGGGACATTTCTGGAATTTGGTGAGATTCTGTAGAGAACTGACGAATTATCAGGGATTTTTCATGTATTCTGTGGGAATTTGTGGAGATTTGGTGGGATATTTTTCTAGAATTTGGTCGTGTTTTGAGAAGATTTAGAGAATTTTGTGGGATTTTTCTTGGAATTTTGTTGGATATTGAGGAGATTTTGTGGGATGTTTGTGGAACTTTGAGGGACTTTTCTGGAATTTGGTGAGAT
The DNA here is from genome assembly GCF_971803275.1 of Cyanistes caeruleus. Lineage (NCBI taxonomy): Eukaryota > Metazoa > Chordata > Aves > Passeriformes > Paridae > Cyanistes > Cyanistes caeruleus. The sequence goes on along the minus strand of NW_028256057.1, from coordinate 54,829 downwards.
TCTGTAGAGAACTGACGAATTATCAGGGATTTTTCATGTATTCTGTGGGAATTTGTGGAGATTTGGTGGGATTTTTCTGGAATTTGGCCGTGTTTTGAGAAGATTTAGAGAATTTTGTGGGATTTTTCTTGAATTTTGTTGGATATTAGGGAGATTTTGTGGGATGTTTGTGGAACTTTGAGGGACTTTTCTGGAATTTGGTGAGATTCTGTAGAGAACTGACGAATTATCAGGGATTTTTCATGTATTCTGTGGGAATTTGTGGAGATTTGGTGGGATTTTTGTGCATTTTGGCCGTGTTTTGAGAAGATTTAGAGAATTTTGTGGGATTTTTCTTGAATTTTGTTGGATATTGAGGAGATTTTGTGGGATGTTTGTGGAACTTTGAGGGACTTTTCTGGAATTTGGTGAGATTCTGTAGAGAACTCGAATTATCGGTTATTATTATTAGACGAATTATCAGGGATTTTTCACGTATTCTGTGGGAATTTGTGGAGATCCGGTGGGATTTTTCTGGAATTTTGGTTATGTTTTGAGAAAATTTAGGGAATTTTGTGTGATTTTTCTGGGATTTTGTTGGATATTGGGGACATTTTGTGGGATGTTTCTGGAATTTGGTGGGGCTTTTCAAGAATTTTGTGGTATTTTGAAAAGGTTTAGGAATTTTGTGGTGTTTTTTCTTGAATTTTGTGGGAAACTGTGCTGATTTTATGGGGCGTTTCTGGAATTTGGTCGAATTTTCAGAAGATTTAGGGATTTTTGTGAGATTTTTGTGGGATGTTTGTGGAACTTTGAGGGACTTTTTAGGAATTTGGTGAGATTCTGTAGAGAACTGACGAATTATCAGGGATTTTTCATGTATTCTGTGGGAATTTGTGGAGATTTGGTGGGATTTCTCTGGAATTTGGTAGAGTTTTGAGAAGATTTAGGGAATTTTGTGTTGTTTTTTCTTGAATTTTGTGGAAAACTGTGCTGATTTTATGGGGCGTTTCTGGAATTTGGTGGGGCTTTTCAAGAATTTTGTGGTATTTTGAAAAGGTTTAGGGAATTTTGTGGTGTTTTTTCTTGAATTTTGTGGGAAACTGTGCTGATTTTATGGGGCGTTTCTGGAATTTGGTCGAGTTTTCAGAAGATTTAGGGATTTTTGTGGGATTTTTGTGGGATGTTCTGGGAATTGGTGGAGATTTTGTGGGACATTCCTGTGAATTGGTAGGGTTTTGAAATGATTTAGGGAGTTTTGTGGGACTTCTCTGGAATTTTGTGTGTTTTTTCTGGAATTGTGTGGGATTCTGAGGAGACTTGAAGAATTTTGAGGAATTTGATTTAGATTTTTGTGGGAATTTGTGGAGATTCTGTGGGATTTTTCTGGAATTTGGTGGGCCTTTTCACGAACTTTGTGTGGTTTTGAGGAGACTTGAAGAATTTTGTGGAATTTCTCTTAGATTTTGTGGAAACTTGTGGAGGTTTTGTGTGATTTTTGTGTGATTTTGTGGGATATTGAGGCGATTTCGGGATCTTGAGGGATTTTTCATGTATTTTGTGGGAATTTGTGGAGATTTGGTGGGATATTTTTCTAGAATTTGGTTGTGTTTTGAGAAGATTTAGGGAATTTTGTGGGATTTTTCCTGGAATTTTGTTGGATACTGGGGAGATTTTGTGGGTGGTTTGTGGAACTTTGAGGGACTTTTTAGGAATTTGGTGAGATTCTGTAGAGAACTGACGAATTATCAGGGATTTTTCATGTATTCTGTGGGAATTTGTGGAGATTCTGTGGGATTTTTCTGGAATTTGGTAGAGTTTTGAGAAGATTTAGGGAATTTTGTGGTGTTTTTTCTTGAAGTTTGTGGGAAACTGTGCTGATTTTATTGGGCGTTTCAGGAATTTGGTCGAGTTTTCAGAAGATTTAGGGAGTTTTGTGAGATTTTTCCTGGAATTTTGTTGGATATTAGGGAGATTTTGTGGGATGTTTGTGGAACTTTGAGGGACTTTTCTGGAATTTGGTGAGATTCTGTAGAGAACTGACGAATTATCAGGGATTTTTCATGTATTCTGTGGGAATTTGTGGAGATTCGGTGGGATTTTTCTGGAATTTTGGTTGTGTTTTGAGAAAATTTAGGGAATTTTGTGGGATTTTTCTGGGATTTTGTTGGGTATTGAGGACATTTTGTGGGATGTTTCTGGAATTTGGTGGGGCTTTTCAAGAATTTTGCGGTATTTTGAAAAGATTTTGGGAATTTTGTGGTGTTTTTTCTTGAATTTTGTGGGAAACTGTGCTGATTTTATGGGGCGTTTCTGGAATTTGGTCGAGTTTTCAGAAGATTTAGGGATTTTTGTGGGATTTCTGTGGGATGTTCTGGGAATTGGTGGAGATTTTGTGGGACATTCCTGTGAATTGGTAGGGTTTTGAAATGATTGAGGGAGTTTTGCGAGACTTCTCTGGAATTTTGTGTGTTTTTTCTGGAATTGTGTGGGATTCTGAGGAGACTTGAAGAATTTTGAGGAATTTTTCTTAGATTTTGTGGAAACTTGTGGAGGTTTTGTGTGATTTTTGTGTGATTTTGTGGGATATTGAGGCGATGTAGGGATCTTGAGGGATTTCTCATGTATTTTGTGGGAATTTGTGGAGATTTGGTGGGATAATTTTCTAGAATTTGGTCGTGTTTTGAGAGGATTTAGGGAATTTTGTGGTGTTTTTTCTTGAATTTTGTGGGAAACTGTGCTGATTTTATTGGGCGTTTCTGGAATTTGGTCAAGTTTTCAGAAGATTTAGGGAATTGTGTGAGATTTTTCCTGGAATTTTGTTGTATACTAGGAAGATTTTGTGGGATGCTTGTGGAACTTTGAGGGACTTTTCTGGAATTTGGTGAGATTCTGTAGAGAACTGACGAATTATCAGGGATTTTTCATGTATTCTGTGGGAATTTGTGGAGATTCTGTGGGATTTTTCTGGAATTTGGTAGAGTTTTGAGAAGATTTAGGGAATTTTGTGGTGTTTTTTCTTGAAGTTTGTGGGAAACTGTGCTGATTTTATTGGGCGTTTCAGGAATTTGGTCGAGTTTTCAGAAGATTTAGGGAATTTTGTGAGATTTTTCCTGGAATTTTGTTGGATATTTGGGAGATTTTGTGGGATGCTTGTGGAACTTTGAGGGACATTTCTGGAATTTGGTGAGATTCTGTAGAGAACTGACGAATTATCAGGGATTTTTCATGTATTCTGTGGGAATTTGTGGAGATTTGGTGGGATATTTTTCTAGAATTTGGTCGTGTTTTGAGAAGATTTAGAGAATTTTGTGGGATTTTTCTTGGAATTTTGTTGGATATTGAGGAGATTTTGTGGGATGTTTGTGGAACTTTGAGGGACTTTTCTGGAATTTGGTGAGATTCTGTAGAGAACTGACGAATTATCAGGGATTTTTCATGTATTCTGTGGGAATTTGTGGAGATTTGGTGGGATTTTTCTGGAATTTGGCCGTGTTTTGAGAAGATTTAGAGAATTTTGTGGGATTTTTCTTGAATTTTGTTGGATATTAGGGAGATTTTGTGGGATGTTTGTGGAACTTTGAGGGACTTTTCTGGAATTTGGTGAGATTCTGTAGAGAACTGACGAATTATCAGGGATTTTTCATGTATTCTGTGGGAATTTGTGGAGATTCGGTGGGATTTTTCTGGAATTTTGGTTGTGTTTTGAGAAAATTTAGGGAATTTTGTGGGATTTTTCTGGGATTTTGTTGGGTATTGAGGACATTTTGTGGGATGTTTCTGGAATTTGGTGGGGCTTTTCAAGAATTTTGCGGTATTTTGAAAAGATTTTGGGAATTTTGTGGTGTTTTTTCTTGAATTTTGTGGGAAACTGTGCTGATTTTATGGGGCGTTTCTGGAATTTGGTCGAGTTTTCAGAAGATTTAGGGATTTTTGTGGGATTTCTGTGGGATGTTCTGGGAATTGGTGGAGATTTTGTGGGACATTCCTGTGAATTGGTAGGGTTTTGAAATGATTGAGGGAGTTTTGTGAGACTTCTCTGGAATTTTGTGTGTTTTTTCTGGAATTGTGTGGGATTCTGAGGAGACTTGAAGAATTTTGAGGAATTTTTCTTAGATTTTGTGGAAACTTGTGGAGGTTTTGGGTGATTTTTGTGTGATTTTGTGGGATATTGAGGCGATTTCGGGATCTTGAGGGATTTCTCATGTATTTTGTGGGAATTTGCGGAGATTTGGTGGGATAATTTTCTAGAATTTGGTCGTGTTTTGAGAGGATTTAGGGAATTTTGTGGTGTTTTTTCTTGAATTTTGTGGGAAACTGTGCTGATTTTATTGGGCGTTTCTGGAATTTGGTCAGGTTTTCAGAAGATTTAGGGAATTGTGTGAGATTTTTCCTGGAATTTTGTTGTATACTAGGAAGATTTTGTGGGATGCTTGTGGAACTTTGAGGGACTTTTCTGGAATTTGGTGAGATTCTGTAGAGAACTGACGAATTATCAGGGATTTTTCATGTATTCTGTGGGAATTTGTGGAGATTTGGTGGGATTTTTGTGCATTTTGGCCGTGTTTTGAGAAGATTTAGAGAATTTTGTGGGATTTTTCTTGAATTTTGTTGGATATTGAGGAGATTTTGTGGGATGTTTGTGGAACTTTGAGGGACTTTTCTGGAATTTGGTGAGATTCTGTAGAGAACTCGAATTATCGGTTATTATTATTAGACGAATTATCAGGGATTTTTCACGTATTCTGTGGGAATTTGTGGAGATCCGGTGGGATTTTTCTGGAATTTTGGTTATGTTTTGAGAAAATTTAGGGAATTTTGTGTGATTTTTCTGGGATTTTGTTGGATATTGGGGACATTTTGTGGGATGTTTCTGGAATTTGGTGGGGCTTTTCAAGAATTTTGTGGTATTTTGAAAAGGTTTAGGGAATTTTGTGGTGTTTTTTCTTGAATTTTGTGGGAAACTGTGCTGATTTTATGGGGCGTTTCTGGAATTTGGTCGAATTTTCAGAAGATTTAGGGATTTTTGTGAGATTTTTGTGGGATGTTTGTGGAACTTTGAGGGACTTTTTAGGAATTTGGTGAGATTCTGTAGAGAACTGACGAATTATCAGGGATTTTTCATGTATTCTGTGGGAATTTGTGGAGATTCTGTGGGATTTCTCTGGAATTTGGTAGAGTTTTGAGAAGATTTAGGGAATTTTGTGTTGTTTTTTCTTGAATTTTGTGGAAAACTGTGCTGATTTTATGGGGCGTTTCTGGAATTTGGTGGGGCTTTTCAAGAATTTTGTGGTATTTTGAAAAGGTTTAGGGAATTTTGTGGTGTTATTTCTTGAATTTTGTGGGAAACTGTGCTGATTTTATGGGGCGTTTCTGGAATTTGGTCGAGTTTTCAGAAGATTTAGGGATTTTTGTGGGATTTTTGTGGGATGTTCTGGGAATTGGTGGAGATTTTGTGGGACATTCCTGTGAATTGGTAGGGTTTTGAAATGATTTAGGGAGTTTTGTGGGACTTCTCTGGAATTTTGTGTGTTTTTTCTGGAATTGTGTGGGATTCTGAGGAGACTTGAAGAATTTTGAGGAATTTGATTTAGATTTTTGTGGGAATTTGTGGAGATTCTGTGGGATTTTTCTGGAATTTGGTGGGCCTTTTCACGAACTTTTTGTGGTTTTGAGGAGACTTGAAGAATTTTGAGGAATTTTTCTTAGATTTTGTGGAAACTTGTGGAGGTTTTGTGGGATTTTTGTGTGATTTTGTGGGATATTGAGGCGATTTAGGGATCTTGAGGGGTTTTTCATGTATTTTGTGGGAATTTGTGGAGATTTGGTGGGATATTTTTCTAGAATTTGGTCGTGTTTTGAGAAGATTTAGGGAATTTTGTGGGATTTTTCCTGGAATTTTGTTGGATACTGGGGAGATTTTGTGGGTGGTTTGTGGAACTTTGAGGGACTTTTTAGGAATTTGGTGAGATTCTGTAGAGAACTGACGAATTATCAGGGATTTTTCATGTATTCTGTGGGAATTTGTGGAGATTCTGTGGGATTTTTCTGGAATTTGGTAGAGTTTTGAGAAGATTTAGGGAATTTTGTAGGACTTTTCTGGGATTTTGTTGGATATTGAGGACATTTTGTGGGATGTTTCTGGAATTTGGTGGGGCTTTTCAGGAATTTTGTGGTATTTTGAAAAGGTTTAGGGAATTTTGTGGTGTTTTTTCTTGAATTTTGTGGGAAACTGTGCTGATTTTATGGGGCGTTTCTGGAATTTGGTCGAGTTTTCAGAAGATTTAGGGATTTTTGTGAGATTTTTGTGGGATGTTCTGGGAATTGGTGGAGATTTTGTGGGACATTCCTGTGAATTGGTAGGGTTTTGAAATGATTTAGGGAGTTTTGTGGGACTTCTCTGGAATTTTGTGTGTTTTTTCTGGAATTGTGTGGGATTCTGAGGAGACTTGAAGAATTTTGAGGAATTTGTTTTAGATTTTGTGGGAATTTGTGGAGAATCTGTGGGATTTTACTGGAATTTGGTGGGCCTTTTCAAGGACTTTGTGTGGTTTTGAGGAGACTTGAAGACTTTTGAGGAATTTTTCTTAGATTTTGTGGAAACTTGTGGAGGTTTTGCGGGATTTTTGTGGAATTTTTTGGGATATTGAGGCGATTTAGGGATCTTGAGGGATTTTTCATGTATTTTGTGGGAATTTGTGGAGATTTGGTGGGATATTTTTCTAGAATTTGGTTGTGTTTTGAGAAGATTTATGGAATTTTGTGTGATTTTTCTTGAATTTTGTGGGATATTGAGGAGATTTTGTGGGATGTTTGTGGAACTTTGAGGGACTTTTTAGGAATTTGGTGAGATTCTGTAGAGAACTGACCAATTATCAGGGATTTTTCATGTATTCTGTGGGAATTTGTGGAGATTCGGTGGGATTTTTTTGGAATTTGGTAGAGTTTTGAGAAGATTTAGGGAATTTTGTGTGATTTTTCTGGGATTTTGTTGGGTTTTGAGGACCTTTTTTGGGATGTTTCTGGAATTTGGTGGGGCTTTTCAAGAATTTTGTGGTATTTTGAAAAGATTTAGGGAATTTTGTGGTGTTTTTTCTTGAATTTTGTGGGAAACTGTGCTGATTTTATGGGGCGTTTCTGGAATTTGGTCGAGTTTTCAGAAGATTTAGGGATTTTTGTGGGATTTTTGTGGGATGTTCTGGGAATTGGTGGAGATTTTGTGGGACATTCCTGTGAATTGGTAGGGTTTTGAAATGATTTAGGGAGTTTTGTGGGACTTCTCTGGAATTTTGTGTGTTTTTTCTGGAATTGTGTGGGATTCTGAGGAGACTTGAAGAATTTTGAGGAATTTTTCTTAGATTTTGTGGAAACTTGTGGAGGTTTTGTGGGATTTTTGTGGAGGTTTTGTGGGATATTGAGGCGATTTAGGGATCTTGAGGGATTTCTCATGTATTTTGTGGGAATTTGTGGAGATTTGGTGGGATATTTTTCTAGAATTTGGTTGTGTTTTGAGAAGATTTAGGGAATTTTGTGGTGTTTTTTCTTGAATTTTGTGGGAAACTGTGCTGATTTTATGGGGCGTTTCTGGAATTTGGTCGAGTTTTCAGAAGATTTAGGGATTTTTGTGGAATTTTTGTGGGATGTTCTGGGAATTGGTGGAGATTTTGTGGGACATTCCTGTGAATTGGTAGGGTTTTGAAATGATTTAGGGAGTTTTGTGGGACTTCTCTGGAATTTTGTGTGTTTTTTCTGGAATTGTGTGGGATTCTGAGGAGACTTGAAGAATTTTGAGGAATTTGTTTTAGATTTTGTGGGAATTTGTGGAGAATCTGTGGGATTTTACTGGAATTTGGTGGGCCTTTTCAAGGACTTTGTGTGGTTTTGAGGAGACTTGAAGAATTTTGAGGAATTTTTCTTAGATTTTGTGGAAACTTGTGGAGGTTTTGTGGAATTTTTGGGATTTTGTGGGATATTGAGGCGATTTCGGGATCTTGAGGGATTTTTCATGTATTTTGTGGGATTTTGTGGAGATTTGGTGGGACATTTTTCTAGAATTTAGTCGTGTTTTGAGAAGATTTAGGGAATTTTGTGGGATTTTTCTGGGATTTTGTTGTATATTGAGGAGATTTTGTGGGATGTTTGTGGAACTTTGAGGGACTTTTCTGGAATTTGGTGAGATTCTGTAGAGAACTGACGAATTATCACGGGTATATGTATTCTGTGGGATATTGTGGAGATTCGGTGGGATTTTTGTGGATTTTGGCCGTGTTTTGAGAAGATTTAGGGAATTTTGTGGGATTTTTCCTGGAATTTTATTGGATTCCGGGGAGATTTTGTGGGATGTTTGTGGAACTTTGAGGGACTTTTTAGGAATTTGGTGAGATTCTGTAGAGAACTGACGAATTATCAGGGATTTGTCATGTATTCTGTGGGAATTTGTGGAGATTCTGTGGGATTTTTCTGGAATTTGGTAGAGTTTTGAGAAGATTTAGGGAATTTGGTGGGACTTTTCTGGGATTTTGTTGGATATTGAGGACATTTTGTGGGATGTTTCTGGAATTTGGTGGGGCTTTTCAAGAATTTTGTGGTATTTTGAAAAGGTTTAGGGAATTTTGTGGTGTTTTTTCTTGAATTTTGTGGGAAACTGTGCTGATTTTATGGGGCGTTTCTGGAATTTGGTCGAGTTTTCAGAAGCGTTAGGGATTTTTGTGAGATTTTTGTGGGAAGTTTGTGGAACTTTGAGGGACTTTTTAGGAATTTGGTGAGATTCTGTAGAGAACTGACGAATTATCAGGGATTTTTCATGTATTCTGTGGGAATTTGTGGAGATTTGGTGGGATTTTTCTGGAATTTGGTAGAGTTTTGAGAAGATTTAGGGAATTTTGTGTTGTTTTTTCTTGAATTTTGTGGGAAACTGTGCTGATTTTATGGGGCGTTTCTGGAATTTGGTCAAGTTTTCAGAAGATTTAGGGAATTGTGTGAGATTCTTCCTGGAATTTTGTTGGATATTAGGGAGATTTTGTGGGATGCTTGTGGAAATTTGGGGGACTTTTCTGGTATTTGGTGAGATTCTGTATAGAACTGACGAATTATCAGGGATTTTTCATGTATTCTGTGGGAATTTGTGGAGATTTGGTGGGATTTTTCTGGAATTTGGTAGAGTTTTGAGAAGATTTAGGGAATTTTGTGTTGTTTTTTCTTGAATTTTGTGGGAAACTGTGCTGATTTTATGGGGCGTTTCTGGAATTTGGTCAAGTTTTCAGAAGATTTAGGGAATTTTGTGTGATTTTTCTGGGATTTTGTTGGATATTGAGGACATTTTGTGGGATGTTTTGGGAATTTGGTGGGGCTTTTCAAGAATTTTTTGGTATTTTGAAAAGGTTTAGGGAATTTTGTGGTGTTTTTTCTTGAATTTTGTGGGATACTCCTGATTTTATGGGGCGTTTCTGGAATTTGGTCGAGTTTTCAGAAGATTTAGGGATTTTTGTGGGATTTCTGTGGGATGTTCTGGGAATTGGTGGAGATTTTGTGGGACATTCCTGTGAATTGGTAGGGTTTTGAAATGATTGAGGGAGTTTTGTGGGACTTCTCTGGAATTTGGTGGGGTTTTTCTGGAATTGTGTGGGATTCTGAGGAGACTTGAAGAATTTTGAGGAATTTGATTTAGATTTTTGTGGGAATTTGTGGAGATTCTGTGGGATTTTTCTGGAATTTGGTGGGCCTTTTCACGAACTTTGTGTGGTTTTGAGGAGACTTGAAGAATTTTGAGGAATTTTTCTTAGATTTTGTGGAAACTTGTGGAGGTTTTGTGGGATTTTTGTGTGATTTTGTGGGATATTGAGGCGATTTAGGGATCTTGAGGGATTTTTCATGTATTTTGTGGGAATTTTGTGGAGATTTGGTGGGATATTTTTCTAGAATTTGGTCGTGTTTTGAGAAGATTTAGGAAATTTTGTGGGATTTTTCCTGGAATTTTGTTGGATATTTGGGATATTTTGTGGGATGTTTGTGGAACTTTGAGGGACTTTTTAGGAATTTGGTGAGATTCTGTAGAGAACTGACGAATTATCAGGGATTTTTCATGTATTCTGTGGGAATTTGTGGAGATTCGGTGGGATTTTTGTGGATTTTGGTAGAGTTTTGAGAAGATTTAGGGAATTTTGTGGGACTTTTCTGGGATTTTGTTGGATATTGAGGACATTTTGTGGGATGTTTCGGGAATTTGGTGGGGCTTTTCAGGAATTTTGTGGTATTTTGAAAAGGTTTAGGGAATTTTGTGGTGTTTTTTCTTGAATTTTGTGGGAAACTGTGCTGATTTTATGGGGCGTTTCTGGAATTTGGTCGAGTTTTCAGAAGATTTAGGGATTTTTGTGGGATTTCTGTGGGATGTTCTGGGAATTGGTGGAGATTTTGTGGGACACTCCTGTGAATTGGTAGGGTTTTGAAATGATTGAAGGAGTTTTGTGGGACTTCTCTGGAATTTGGTGTGTTTTTTCTGGAATTGTGTGGGATTCTGAGGAGACTTGAAGGATTTTGAGGAATTTCTCTTAGATTTTGTGGAAACTTGTGGAGGTTTTGTGTGATTTTTGTGTGATTTTGTGGGATATTGAGGCGATTTAGGGATCTTGAGGGGTTTTTCATGTATTTTGTGGGAATTTGTGGAGATTTGGTGGGATATTTTTCTAGAATTTGGTCGTGTTTTGAGAAGATTTAGGGAATTTTGTGGGATTTTTCCTGGAATTTTGTTGGATACTGGGGAGATTTTGTGGGTGGTTTGTGGAACTTTGAGGGACTTTTTAGGAATTTGGTGAGATTCTGTAGAGAACTGACGAATTATCAGGGATTTTTCATGTATTCTGTGGGAATTTGTGGAGATTCTGTGGGATTTTTCTGGAATTTGGTAGAGTTTTGAGAAGATTTAGGGAATTTTGTAGGACTTTTCTGGGATTTTGTTGGATATTGAGGACATTTTGTGGGATGTTTCTGGAATTTGGTGGGGCTTTTCAGGAATTTTGTGGTATTTTGAAAAGGTTTAGGGAATTTTGTGGTGTTTTTTCTTGAATTTTGTGGGAAACTGTGCTGATTTTATGGGGCGTTTCTGGAATTTGGTCGAGTTTTCAGAAGCGTTAGGGATTTTTGTGAGATTTTTGTGGGATGTTTGTGGAACTTTGAGGGACTTTTCTGGAATTTGGTGAGATTCTGTAGAGAACTGACGAATTATCAGGGATTTTTCATGTATTCTGTGGGAATTTGTGGAGATTTGGTGGGATTTTTCTGGAATTTGGTAGAGTTTTGAGAAGATTTAGGGAATTTTGTGTTGTTTTTTCTTGAATTTTGTGGGAAACTGTGCTGATTTTATGGGGCGTTTCTGGAATTTGGTCAAGTTTTCAGAAGATTTAGGGAATTGTGTGAGATTTTTCCTGGAATTTTGTTGGATATTAGGGAGATTTTGTGGGATGCTTGTGGAACTTCGGGGGACTTTTCTGGTATTTGGTGAGATTCTGTAGAGAATTGACGAATTATCAGGGATTTTTCATGTATTCTGTGGGAATTTGTGGAGATTTGGTGGGATATTTTTCTAGAATTTGGTCGTGTTTTGAGAAGATTTAGGGAATTTTGTGGGATTTTTCCTGGAATTTTGTTGGATACTGGGGAGATTTTCTGGGATGTTTGTGGAACTTTGAGGGACTTTTTAGGAATTTGGTGAGATTCTGTAGAGAACTGACGAATTATCAGGGATTTTTCATGTATTCTGTGGGAATTTGTGGAGATTCTGTGGGATTTTTGTGGATTTTGGCCGTGTTTTGAGAAGATTTAGGGAATTTTGTGTGATTTTTCTGGGATTTTGTTGGATATTGAGGACATTTTGTGGGATGTTTCGGGAATTTGGTGGGGCTTTTCAAGAATTTTGTGGTATTTTGAAAAGGTTTAGGGAATTTTGTGGTGTTTTTTCTTGAATTTTGTGGGAAACTCCTGATTTTATGGGGCGTTTCTGGAATTTGGTCGAGTTTTCAGAAGATTTAGGGATTTTTGTGGGATTTCTGTGGGATGTTCTGGGAATTGGTGGAGATTTTGTGGGACACTCCTGTGAATTGGTAGGGTTTTGAAATGATTGAGGGAGTTTTGTGGGACTTCTCTGGAATTTGGTGTGTTTTTTCTGGAATTGTGTGGGATTCTGAGGAGACTTGAAGAATTTTGAGGAATTTGATTTAGATTTTTGTGGGAATTTGTGGAGATTCTGTGGGATTTTTCTGGAATTTGGTGGGCCTTTTCACGAACTTTGTGTGGTTTTGAGGAGACTTGAAGAATTTTGAGGAATTTTTCTTAGATTTTGTGGAAACTTGTGGAGGTTTTGTGGGATTTTTGTGTGATTTTGTGGGATATTGAGGCGATTTAGGGATCTTGAGGGATTTTTCATGTATTTTGTGGGAATTTTGTGGAGATTTGGTGGGATATTTTTCTAGAATTTGGTCGTGTTTTGAGAAGATTTAGGAAATTTTGTGGGATTTTTCCTGGAATTTTGTTGGATACTGGGGAGATTTTGTGGGTGGTTTGTGGAACTTTGAGGGACTTTTTAGGAATTTGGTGAGATTCTGTAGAGAACTGACGAATTATCAGGGATTTTTCATGTATTCTGTGGGAATTTGTGGAGATTCGGTGGGATTTTTGTGGATTTTGGTAGAGTTTTGAGAAGATTTAGGGAATTTTGTGGGACTTTTCTGGGATTTTGTTGGATATTGAGGACATTTTGTGGGATGTTTCGGGAATTTGGTGGGGCTTTTCAGGAATTTTGTGGTATTTTGAAAAGGTTTAGGGAATTTTGTGGTGTTTTTTCTTGAATTTTGTGGGAAACTGTGCTGATTTTATGGGGCGTTTCTGGAATTTGGTCGAGTTTTCAGAAGATTTAGGGATTTTTGTGGGATTTCTGTGGGATGTTCTGGGAATTGGTGGAGATTTTGTGGGACACTCCTGTGAATTGGTAGGGTTTTGAAATGATTGAAGGAGTTTTGTGGGACTTCTCTGGAATTTGGTGGGGTTTTTCTGGAATTGTGTGGGATTCTGAGGAGACTTGAAGGATTTTGAGGAATTTCTCTTAGATTTTGTGGAAACTTGTGGAGGTTTTGTGTGATTTTTGTGTGATTTTGTGGGATATTGAGGCGATTTCGGGATCTTGAGGGATTTTTCATGTATTTTGTGGGAATTTGTGGAGATTTGGTGGGATATTTTTCTAGAATTTGGTTGTGTTTTGAGAAGATTTAGGGAATTTTGTGGGATTTTTCCTGGAATTTTGTTGGATACTGGGGAGATTTTGTGGGTGGTTTGTGGAACTTTGAGGGACTTTTTAGGAATTTGGTGAGATTCTGTAGAGAACTGACGAATTATCAGGGATTTTTCATGTATTCTGTGGGAATTTGTGGAGATTCTGTGGGATTTTTCTGGAATTTGGTAGAGTTTTGAGAAGATTTAGGGAATTTTGTGGTGTTTTTTCTTGAATTTTGTGGGAAACTGTGCTGATTTTATGGGGCGTTTCTGGAATTTGGTCGAGTTTTCAGAAGATTTAGGGATTTTTGTGGGATTTCTGTGGGATGTTCTGGGAATTGGTGGAGATTTTGTGGGACACTCCTGTGAATTGGTAGGGTTTTGAAATGATTGAAGGAGTTTTGTGGGACTTCTCTGGAATTTGGTGGGGTTTTTCTGGAATTGTGTGGGATTCTGAGGAGACTTGAAGGATTTTGAGGAATTTCTCTTAGATTTTGTGGAAACTTGTGGAGGTTTTGTGTGATTTTTGTGTGATTTTGTGGGATATTGAGGCGATTTCGGGATCTTGAGGGATTTTTCATGTATTTTGTGGGAATTTGTGGAGATTTGGTGGGATATTTTTCTAGAATTTGGTTGTGTTTTGAGAAGATTTAGGGAATTTTGTGGGATTTTTCCTGGAATTTTGTTGGATACTGGGGAGATTTTGTGGGTGGTTTGTGGAACTTTGAGGGACTTTTTAGGAATTTGGTGAGATTCTGTAGAGAACTGACGAATTATCAGGGATTTTTCATGTATTCTGTGGGAATTTGTGGAGATTCTGTGGGATTTTTCTGGAATTTGGTAGAGTTTTGAGAAGATTTAGGGAATTTTGTGGTGTTTTTTCTTGAAGTTTGTGGGAAACTGTGCTGATTTTATTGGGCGTTTCAGGAATTTGGTCGAGTTTTCAGAAGATTTAGGGAATTTTGTGAGATTTTTCCTGGAATTTTGTTGGATATTTGGGAGATTTTGTGGGATGCTTGTGGAACTTTGAGGGACTTTTCTGGAATTTGGTGAGATTCTGTAGAGAACTGACGAATTATCAGGGATTTTTCAAGTATTCTGTGGGAATTTGTGGAGATTTGGTGGGATATTTTTCTAGAATTTGGTCGTGTTTTGAGAAGATTTAGAGAATTTTGTGGGATTTTTCTTGGAATTTTGTTGGATATTGAGGAGATTTTGTGGGATGTTTGTGGAACTTTGAGGGACTTTTCTGGTATTTGGTGAGATTCTGTAGAGAACTGACGAATTATCAGGGATTTTTCATGTATTCTGTGGGAATTTGTGGAGATTTGGTGGGATTTTTCTGGAATTTGGCCGTGTTTTGAGAAGATTTAGAGAATTTTGTGGGATTTTTCTTGAATTTTGTTGGATATTAGGGAGATTTTGTGGGATGTTTGTGGAACTTTGAGGGACTTTTCTGGAATTTGGTGAGATTCTGTAGAGAACTGACGAATTATCAGGGATTTTTCATGTATTCTGTGGGAATTTGTGGAGATTCGGTGGGATTTTTCTGGAATTTTGGTTGTGTTTTGAGAAAATTTAGGGAATTTTGTGGGATTTTTCTGGGATTTTGTTGGGTATTGAGGACATTTTGTGGGATGTTTCTGGAATTTGGTGGGGCTTTTCAAGAATTTTGCGGTATTTTGAAAAGATTTTGGGAATTTTGTGGTGTTTTTTCTTGAATTTTGTGGGAAACTGTGCTGATTTTATGGGGCGTTTCTGGAATTTGGTCGAGTTTTCAGAAGATTTAGGGATTTTTGTGGGATTTCTGTGGGATGTTCTGGGAATTGGTGGAGATTTTGTGGGACATTCCTGTGAATTGGTAGGGTTTTGAAATGATTGAGGGAGTTTTGTGAGACTTCTCTGGAATTTTGTGTGTTTTTTCTGGAATTGTGTGGGATTCTGAGGAGACTTGAAGAATTTTGAGGAATTTTTCTTAGATTTTGTGGAAACTTGTGGAGGTTTTGTGTGATTTTTGTGTGATTTTGTGGGATATTGAGGCGATGTAGGGATCTTGAGGGATTTCCCATGTATTTTGTGGGAATTTGTGGAGATTTGGTGGGATAATTTTCTAGAATTTGGTCGTGTTTTGAGAGGATTTAGGGAATTTTGTGGTGTTTTTTCTTGAATTTTGTGGGAAACTGTGCTGATTTTATTGGGCGTTTCTGGAATTTGGTCAAGTTTTCAGAAGATTTAGGGAATTGTGTGAGATTTTTCCTGGAATTTTGTTGTATACTAGGAAGATTTTGTGGGATGCTTGTGGAACTTTGAGGGACTTTTCTGGAATTTGGTGAGATTCTGTAGAGAACTGACGAATTATCAGGGATTTTTCATGTATTCTGTGGGAATTTGTGGAGATTTGGTGGGATTTTTGTGCATTTTGGCCGTGTTTTGAGAAGATTTAGAGAATTTTGTGGGATTTTTCTTGAATTTTGTTGGATATTGAGGAGATTTTGTGGGATGTTTGTGGAACTTTGAGGGACTTTTTAGGAATTTGGTGAGATTCTGTAGAGAACTCGAATTATCGGTTATTATTATTAGACGAATTATCAGGGATTTTTCACGTATTCTGTGGGAATTTGTGGAGATCCGGTGGGATTTTTCTGGAATTTTGGTTATGTTTTGAGAAAATTTAGGGAATTTGGTGTGATTTTTCTGGGATTTTGTTGGATATTGGGGACATTTTGTGGGATGTTTCTGGAATTTGGTGGGGCTTTTCAAGAATTTTGTGGTATTTTGAAAAGGTTTAGGGAATTTTGTGGTGTTTTTTCTTGAATTTTGTGGGAAACTGTGCTGATTTTATGGGGCGTTTCTGGAATTTGGTCGAATTTTCAGAAGATTTAGGGATTTTTGTGAGATTTTTGTGGGATGTTTGTGGAACTTTGAGGGACTTTTTAGGAATTTGGTGAGATTCTGTAGAGAACTGACGAATTATCAGGGATTTTTCATGTATTCTGTGGGAATTTGTGGAGATTTGGTGGGATTTCTCTGGAATTTGGTAGAGTTTTGAGAAGATTTAGGGAATTTTGTGTTGTTTTTTCTTGAATTTTGTGGAAAACTGTGCTGATTTTATGGGGCGTTTCTGGAATTTGGTGGGGCTTTTCAAGAATTTTGTGGTATTTTGAAAAGGTTTAGGGAATTTTGTGGTGTTTTTTCTTGAATTTTGTGGGAAACTGTGCTGATTTTATGGGGCGTTTCTGGAATTTGGTCGAGTTTTCAGAAGATTTAGGGATTTTTGTGGGATTTTTGTGGGATGTTCTGGGAATTGGTGGAGATTTTGTGGGACATTCCTGTGAATTGGTAGGGTTTTGAAATGATTGAGGGAGTTTTGTGGGACTTCTCTGGAATTTTGTGTGTTTTTTCTGGAATTGTGTGGGATTCTGAGGAGACTTGAAGAATTTTGAGGAATTTGATTTAGATTTTTGTGGGAATTTGTGGAGATTCTGTGGGATTTTTCTGGAATTTGGTGGGCCTTTTCACGAACTTTGTGTGGTTTTGAGGAGACTTGAAGAATTTTGAGGAATTTTTCTTAGATTTTGTGGAAACTTGTGGAGGTTTTGTGGGATTTTTGTGTGATTTTGTGGGATATTGAGGCGATTTAGGGATCTTGAGGGATTTTTCATGTATTTTGTGGGAATTTTGTGGAGATTTGGTGGGATATTTTTCTAGAATTTGGTCGTGTTTTGAGAAGATTTAGGAAATTTTGTGGGATTTTTCCTGGAATTTTGTTGGATATTTGGGATATTTTGTGGGATGTTTGTGGAACTTTGAGGGACTTTTTAGGAATTTGGTGAGATTCTGTAGAGAACTGACGAATTATCAGGGATTTTTCATGTATTCTGTGGGAATTTGTGGAGATTCGGTGGGATTTTTGTGGATTTTGGTAGAGTTTTGAAAAGATTTAGGGAATTTTGTGGGCCTTTTGTGGGATTTTGTTGGATATTGAGGACATTTTGTGGGATGTTTCGGGAATTTGGTGGGGCTTTTCAGGAATTTTGTGGTATTTTGAAAAGGTTTAGGGAATTTTGTGGTGTTTTTTCTTGAATTTTGTGGGAAACTGTGCTGATTTTATGGGGCGTTTCTGGAATTTGGTCGAGTTTTCAGAAGATTTAGGGATTTTTGTGGGATTTCTGTGGGATGTTCTGGGAATTGGTGGAGATTTTGTGGGACACTCCTGTGAATTGGTAGGGTTTTGAAATGATTGAAGGAGTTTTGTGGGACTTCTCTGGAATTTGGTGTGTTTTTTCTGGAATTGTGTGGGATTCTGAGGAGACTTGAAGGATTTTGAGGAATTTCTCTTAGATTTTGTGGAAACTTGTGGAGGTTTTGTGTGATTTTTGTGTGATTTTGTGGGATATTGAGGCGATTTAGGGATCTTGAGGGGTTTTTCATGTATTTTGTGGGAATTTGTGGAGATTTGGTGGGATATTTTTCTAGAATTTGGTCGTGTTTTGAGAAGATTTAGGGAATTTTGTGGGATTTTTCCTGGAATTTTGTTGGATACTGGGGAGATTTTGTGGGTGGTTTGTGGAACTTTGAGGGACTTTTTAGGAATTTGGTGAGATTCTGTAGAGAACTGACGAATTATCAGGGATTTTTCATGTATTCTGTGGGAATTTGTGGAGATTCTGTGGGATTTTTCTGGAATTTGGTAGAGTTTTGAGAAGATTTAGGGAATTTTGTAGGACTTTTCTGGGATTTTGTTGGATATTGAGGACATTTTGTGGGATGTTTCTGGAATTTGGTGGGGCTTTTCAGGAATTTTGTGGTATTTTGAAAAGGTTTAGGGAATTTTGTGGTGTTTTTTCTTGAATTTTGTGGGAAACTGTGCTGATTTTATGGGGCGTTTCTGGAATTTGGTCGAGTTTTCAGAAGCGTTAGGGATTTTTGTGAGATTTTTGTGGGATGTTTGTGGAACTTTGAGGGACTTTTCTGGAATTTGGTGAGATTCTGTAGAGAACTGACGAATTATCAGGGATTTTTCATGTATTCTGTGGGAATTTGTGGAGATTTGGTGGGATATTTTTCTAGAATTTGGTCGTGTTTTGAGAAGATTTAGGGAATTTTGTGGGATTTTTCCTGGAATTTTGTTGGATACTGGGGAGATTTTCTGGGATGTTTGTGGAACTTTGAGGGACTTTTTAGGAATTTGGTGAGATTCTGTAGAGAACTGACGAATTATCAGGGATTTTTCATGTATTCTGTGGGAATTTGTGGAGATTCTGTGGGATTTTTGTGGATTTTGGCCGTGTTTTGAGAAGATTTAGGGAATTTTGTGTGATTTTTCTGGGATTTTGTTGGATATTGAGGACATTTTGTGGGATGTTTCGGGAATTTGGTGGGGCTTTTCAAGAATTTTGTGGTATTTTGAAAAGGTTTAGTGAATTTTGTGGTGTTTTTTCTTGAATTTTGTGGGAAACTCCTGATTTTATGGGGCGTTTCTGGAATTTGGTCGAGTTTTCAGAAGATTTAGGGATTTTTGTGGGATTTCTGTGGGATGTTCTGGGAATTGGTGGAGATTTTGTGGGACACTCCTGTGAATTGGTAGGGTTTTGAAATGATTGAGGGAGTTTTGTGGGACTTCTCTGGAATTTGGTGTGTTTTTTCTGGAATTGTGTGGGATTCTGAGGAGACTTGAAGAATTTTGAGGAATTTGATTTAGATTTTTGTGGGAATTTGTGGAGATTCTGTGGGATTTTTCTGGAATTTGGTGGGCCTTTTCACGAACTTTGTGTGGTTTTGAGGAGACTTGAAGAATTTTGAGGAATTTTTCTTAGATTTTGTGGAAACTTGTGGAGGTTTTGTGGGATTTTTGTGTGATTTTGTGGGATATTGAGGCGATTTAGGGATCTTGAGGGATTTTTCATGTATTTTGTGGGAATTTTGTGGAGATTTGGTGGGATATTTTTCTAGAATTTGGTCGTGTTTTGAGAAGATTTAGGAAATTTTGTGGGATTTTTCCTGGAATTTTGTTGGATATTTGGGATATTTTGTGGGATGTTTGTGGAACTTTGAGGGACTTTTTAGGAATTTGGTGAGATTCTGTAGAGAACTGACGAATTATCAGGGATTTTTCATGTATTCTGTGGGAATTTGTGGAGATTCGGTGGGATTTTTGTGGATTTTGGTAGAGTTTTGAGAAGATTTAGGGAATTTTGTGGGACTTTTCTGGGATTTTGTTGGATATTGAGGACATTTTGTGGGATGTTTCGGGAATTTGGTGGGGCTTTTCAGGAATTTTGTGGTATTTTGAAAAGGTTTAGGGAATTTTGTGGTGTTTTTTCTTGAATTTTGTGGGAAACTGTGCTGATTTTATGGGGCGTTTCTGGAATTTGGTCGAGTTTTCAGAAGATTTAGGGATTTTTGTGGGATTTCTGTGGGATGTTCTGGGAATTGGTGGAGATTTTGTGGGACACTCCTGTGAATTGGTAGGGTTTTGAAATGATTGAAGGAGTTTTGTGGGACTTCTCTGGAATTTGGTGGGGTTTTTCTGGAATTGTGTGGGATTCTGAGGAGACTTGAAGGATTTTGAGGAATTTCTCTTAGATTTTGTGGAAACTTGTGGAGGTTTTGTGTGATTTTTGTGTGATTTTGTGGGATATTGAGGCGATTTCGGGATCTTGAGGGATTTTTCATGTATTTTGTGGGAATTTGTGGAGATTTGGTGGGATATTTTTCTAGAATTTGGTTGTGTTTTGAGAAGATTTAGGGAATTTTGTGGGATTTTTCCTGGAATTTTGTTGGATACTGGGGAGATTTTGTGGGTGGTTTGTGGAACTTTGAGGGACTTTTTAGGAATTTCGTGAGATTCTGTAGAGAACTGACGAATTATCAGGGATTTTTCATGTATTCTGTGGGAATTTGTGGAGATTCTGTGGGATTTTTCTGGAATTTGGTAGAGTTTTGAGAAGATTTAGGGAATTTTGTGGTGTTTTTTCTTGAAGTTTGTGGGAAACTGTGCTGATTTTATTGGGCGTTTCAGGAATTTGGTCGAGTTTTCAGAAGATTTAGGGAATTTTGTGAGATTTTTCCTGGAATTTTGTTGGATATTTGGGAGATTTTGTGGGATGCTTGTGGAACTTTGAGGGACTTTTCTGGAATTTGGTGAGATTCTGTAGAGAACTGACGAATTATCAGGGATTTTTCATGTATTCTGTGGGAATTTGTGGAGATTTGGTGGGATATTTTTCTAGAATTTGGTCGTGTTTTGAGAAGATTTAGAGAATTTTGTGGGATTTTTCTTGGAATTTTGTTGGATATTGAGGAGATTTTGTGGGATGTTTGTGGAACTTTGAGGGACTTTTCTGGAATTTGGTGAGATTCTGTAGAGAACTGACGAATTATCAGGGATTTTTCATGTATTCTGTGGGAATTTGTGGAGATTTGGTGGGATTTTTCTGGAATTTGGCCGTGTTTTGAGAAGATTTAGAGAATTTTGTGGGATTTTTCTTGAATTTTGTTGGATATTAGGGAGATTTTGTGGGATGTTTGTGGAACTTTGAGGGACTTTTCTGGAATTTGGTGAGATTCTGTAGAGAACTGACGAATTATCAGGGATTTTTCATGTATTCTGTGGGAATTTGTGGAGATTTGGTGGGATTTTTCTGGAATTTTGGTTGTGTTTTGAGAAAATTTAGGGAATTTTGTGGGATTTTTCTGGGATTTTGTTGGGTATTGAGGACATTTTGTGGGATGTTTCTGGAATTTGGTGGGGCTTTTCAAGAATTTTGCGGTATTTTGAAAAGATTTTGGGAATTTTGTGGTGTTTTTTCTTGAATTTTGTGGGAAACTGTGCTGATTTTATGGGGCGTTTCTGGAATTTGGTCGAGTTTTCAGAAGATTTAGGGATTTTTGTGGGATTTCTGTGGGATGTTCTGGGAATTGGTGGAGATTTTGTGGGACATTCCTGTGAATTGGTAGGGTTTTGAAATGATTGAGGGAGTTTTGTGAGACTTCTCTGGAATTTTGTGTGTTTTTTCTGGAATTGTGTGGGATTCTGAGGAGACTTGAAGAATTTTGAGGAATTTTTCTTAGATTTTGTGGAAACTTGTGGAGGTTTTGTGTGATTTTTGTGTGATTTTGTGGGATATTGAGGCGATGTAGGGATCTTAAGGGATTTCTCATGTATTTTGTGGGAATTTGTGGAGATTTGGTGGGATAATTTTCTAGAATTTGGTCGTGTTTTGAGAGGATTTAGGGAATTTTGTGGTGTTTTTTCTTGAATTTTGTGGGAAACTGTGCTGATTTTATTGGGCGTTTCTGGAATTTGGTCAAGTTTTCAGAAGATTTAGGGAATTGTGTGAGATTTTTCCTGGAATTTTGTTGTATACTAGGAAGATTTTGTGGGATGCTTGTGGAACTTTGAGGGACTTTTCTGGAATTTGGTGAGATTCTGTAGAGAACTGACGAATTATCAGGGATTTTTCATGTATTCTGTGGGAATTTGTGGAGATTTGGTGGGATTTTTGTGCATTTTGGCCGTGTTTTGAGAAGATTTAGAGAATTTTGTGGGATTTTTCTTGAATTTTGTTTGATATTGAGGAGATTTTGTGGGATGTTTGTGGAACTTTGAGGGACTTTTCTGGAATTTGGTGAGATTCTGTAGAGAACTCGAATTATCGGTTATTATTATTAGACGAATTATCAGGGATTTTTCACGTATTCTGTGGGAATTTGTGGAGATCCGGTGGGATTTTTCTGGAATTTTGGTTATGTTTTGAGAAAATTTAGGGAATTTTGTGTGATTTTTCTGGGATTTTGTTGGATATTGGGGACATTTTGTGGGATGTTTCTGGAATTTGGTGGGGCTTTTCAAGAATTTTGTGGTATTTTGAAAAGATTTAGGGAATTTTGTGGTGTTTTTTCTTGAATTTTGTGGGAAACTGTGCTGATTTTATGGGGCGTTTCTGGAATTTGGTCGAATTTTCAGAAGATTTAGGGATTTTTGTGAGATTTTTGTGGGATGTTTGTGGAACTTTGAGGGACTTTTTAGGAATTTGGTGAGATTCTGTAGAGAACTGACGAATTATCAGGGATTTTTCATGTATTCTGTGGGAATTTGTGGAGATTTGGTGGGATTTCTCTGGAATTTGGTAGAGTTTTGAGAAGATTTAGGGAATTTTGTGTTGTTTTTTCTTGAATTTTGTGGAAAACTGTGCTGATTTTATGGGGCGTTTCTGGAATTTGGTGGGGCTTTTCAAGAATTTTGTGGTATTTTGAAAAGGTTTAGGGAATTTTGTGGTGTTTTTTCTTGAATTTTGTGGGAAACTGTGCTGATTTTATGGGGCGTTTCTGGAATTTGGTCGAGTTTTCAGAAGATTTAGGGATTTTTGTGGGATTTTTGTGGGATGTTCTGGGAATTGGTGGAGATTTTGTGGGACATTCCTGTGAATTGGTAGGGTTTTGAAATGATTGAGGGAGTTTTGTGGGACTTCTCTGGAATTTGGTGTGTTTTTTCTGGAATTGTGTGGGATTCTGAGGAGACTTGAAGAATTTTGAGGAATTTGATTTAGATTTTTGTGGGAATTTGTGGAGATTCTGTGGGATTTTTCTGGAATTTGGTGGGCCTTTTCACGAACTTTGTGTGGTTTTGAGGAGACTTGAAGAATTTTGAGGAATTTTTCTTAGATTTTGTGGAAACTTGTGGAGGTTTTGTGGGATTTTTGTGTGATTTTGTGGGATATTGAGGCGATTTAGGGATCTTGAGGGATTTTTCATGTATTTTGTGGGAATTTTGTGGAGATTTGGTGGGATATTTTTCTAGAATTTGGTCGTGTTTTGAGAAGATTTAGGAAATTTTGTGGGATTTTTCCTGGAATTTTGTTGGATATTTGGGATATTTTGTGGGATGTTTGTGGAACTTTGAGGGACTTTTTAGGAATTTGGTGAGATTCTGTAGAGAACTGACGAATTATCAGGGATTTGTCATGTATTCTGTGGGAATTTGTGGAGATTCTGTGGGATTTTTCTGGAATTTGGTAGAGTTTTGAGAAGATTTAGGGAATTTTGTGGGACTTTTCTGGGATTTTGTTGGATATTGAGGACATTTTGTGGGATGTTTCGGGAATTTGGTTGGGCTTTTCAGGAATTTTGTGGTATTTTGAAAAGGTTTAGGGAATTTTGTGGTGTTTTTTCTTGAATTCTGTGGGAAACTGTGCTGATTTTATGGGGCGTTTCTGGAATTTGGTCGAGTTTTCAGAAGATTTAGGGATTTTTGTGGGATTTCTGTGGGATGTTCTGGGAATTGGTGGAGATTTTGTGGGACACTCCTGTGAATTGGTAGGGTTTTGAAATGATTGAAGGAGTTTTGTGGGACTTCTCTGGAATTTGGTGGGGTTTTTCTGGAATTGTGTGGGATTCTGAGGAGACTTGAAGGATTTTGAGGAATTTCTCTTAGATTTTGTGGAAACTTGTGGAGGTTTTGTGTGATTTTTGTGTGATTTTGTGGGATATTGAGGCGATTTAGGGATCTTGAGGGGTTTTTCATGTATTTTGTGGGAATTTGTGGAGATTTGGTGGGATATTTTTCTAGAATTTGGTCGTGTTTTGAGAAGATTTAGGGAATTTTGTGGGATTTTTCCTGGAATTTTGTTGGATACTGGGGAGATTTTGTGGGTGGTTTGTGGAACTTTGAGGGACTTTTTAGGAATTTGGTGAGATTCTGTAGAGAACTGACGAATTATCAGGGATTTTTCATGTATTCTGTGGGAATTTGTGGAGATTCTGTGGGATTTTTCTGGAATTTGGTAGAGTTTTGAGAAGATTTAGGGAATTTTGTAGGACTTTTCTGGGATTTTGTTGGATATTGAGGACATTTTGTGGGATGTTTCTGGAATTTGGTGGGGCTTTTCAGGAATTTTGTGGTATTTTGAAAAGGTTTAGGGAATTTTGTGGTGTTTTTTCTTGAATTTTGTGGGAAACTGTGCTGATTTTATGGGGCGTTTCTGGAATTTGGTCGAGTTTTCAGAAGCGTTAGGGATTTTTGTGAGATTTTTGTGGGATGTTTGTGGAACTTTGAGGGACTTTTCTGGAATTTGGTGAGATTCTGTAGAGAACTGACGAATTATCAGGGATTTTTCATGTATTCTGTGGGAATTTGTGGAGATTTGGTGGGATTTTTCTGGAATTTGGTAGAGTTTTGAGAAGATTTAGGGAATTTTGTGTTGTTTTTTCTTGAATTTTGTGGGAAACTGTGCTGATTTTATGGGGCGTTTCTGGAATTTGGTCAAGTTTTCAGAAGATTTAGGGAATTGTGTGAGATTTTTCCTGGAATTTTGTTGGATATTAGGGAGATTTTGTGGGATGCTTGTGGAACTTTGGGGGACTTTTCTGGTATTTGGTGAGATTCTGTAGAGAACTGACGAATTATCAGGGATTTTTCATGTATTCTGTGGGAATTTGTGGAGATTTGGTGGGATATTTTTCTAGAATTTGGTCGTGTTTTGAGAAGATTTAGGGAATTTTGTGGGATTTTTCCTGGAATTTTGTTGGATACTGGGGAGATTTTCTGGGATGTTTGTGGAACTTTGAGGGACTTTTTAGGAATTTGGTGAGATTCTGTAGAGAACTGACGAATTATCAGGGATTTTTCATGTATTCTGTGGGAATTTGTGGAGATTCTGTGGGATTTTTGTGGATTTTGGCCGTGTTTTGAGAAGATTTAGGGAATTTTGTGTGATTTTTCTGGGATTTTGTTGGATATTGAGGACATTTTGTGGGATGTTTCGGGAATTTGGTGGGGCTTTTCAAGAATTTTGTGGTATTTTGAAAAGGTTTAGTGAATTTTGTGGTGTTTTTTCTTGAATTTTGTGGGAAACTCCTGATTTTATGGGGCGTTTCTGGAATTTGGTCGAGTTTTCAGAAGATTTAGGGATTTTTGTGGGATTTCTGTGGGATGTTCTGGGAATTGGTGGAGATTTTGTGGGACACTCCTGTGAATTGGTAGGGTTTTGAAATGATTGAGGGAGTTTTGTGGGACTTCTCTGGAATTTGGTGTGTTTTTTCTGGAATTGTGTGGGATTCTGAGGAGACTTGAAGAATTTTGAGGAATTTGATTTAGATTTTTGTGGGAATTTGTGGAGATTCTGTGGGATTTTTCTGGAATTTGGTGGGCCTTTTCACGAACTTTGTGTGGTTTTGAGGAGACTTGAAGAATTTTGAGGAATTTTTCTTAGATTTTGTGGAAACTTGTGGAGGTTTTGTGGGATTTTTGTGTGATTTTGTGGGATATTGAGGCGATTTAGGGATCTTGAGGGATTTTTCATGTATTTTGTGGGAATTTTGTGGAGATTTGGTGGGATATTTTTCTAGAATTTGGTCGTGTTTTGAGAAGATTTAGGAAATTTTGTGGGATTTTTCCTGGAATTTTGTTGGATATTTGGGATATTTTGTGGGATGTTTGTGGAACTTTGAGGGACTTTTTAGGAATTTGGTGAGATTCTGTAGAGAACTGACGAATTATCAGGGATTTTTCATGTATTCTGTGGGAATTTGTGGAGATTCGGTGGGATTTTTGTGGATTTTGGTAGAGTTTTGAGAAGATTTAGGGAATTTTGTGGGACTTTTCTGGGATTTTGTTGGATATTGAGGACATTTTGTGGGATGTTTCGGGAATTTGGTGGGGCTTTTCAGGAATTTTGTGGTATTTTGAAAAGGTTTAGGGAATTTTGTGGTGTTTTTTCTTGAATTCTGTGGGAAACTGTGCTGATTTTATGGGGCGTTTCTGGAATTTGGTCGAGTTTTCAGAAGATTTAGGGATTTTTGTGGGATTTCTGTGGGATGTTCTGGGAATTGGTGGAGATTTTGTGGGACACTCCTGTGAATTGGTAGGGTTTTGAAATGATTGAAGGAGTTTTGTGGGACTTCTCTGGAATTTGGTGTGTTTTTTCTGGAATTGTGTGGGATTCTGAGGAGACTTGAAGGATTTTGAGGAATTTCTCTTAGATTTTGTGGAAACTTGTGGAGGTTTTGTGTGATTTTTGTGTGATTTTGTGGGATATTGAGGCGATTTAGGGATCTTGAGGGGTTTTTCATGTATTTTGTGGGAATTTGTGGAGATTTGGTGGGATATTTTTCTAGAATTTGGTCGTGTTTTGAGAAGATTTAGGGAATTTTGTGGGATTTTTCCTGGAATTTTGTTGGATACTGGGGAGATTTTGTGGGTGGTTTGTGGAACTTTGAGGGACTTTTTAGGAATTTGGTGAGATTCTGTAGAGAACTGACGAATTATCAGGGATTTTTCATGTATTCTGTGGGAATTTGTGGAGATTCTGTGGGATTTTTCTGGAATTTGGTAGAGTTTTGAGAAGATTTAGGGAATTTTGTAGGACTTTTCTGGGATTTTGTTGGATATTGAGGACATTTTGTGGGATGTTTCTGGAATTTGGTGGGGCTTTTCAGGAATTTTGTGGTATTTTGAAAAGGTTTAGGGAATTTTGTGGTGTTTTTTCTTGAATTTTGTGGGAAACTGTGCTGATTTTATGGGGCGTTTCTGGAATTTGGTCGAGTTTTCAGAAGCGTTAGGGATTTTTGTGAGATTTTTGTGGGATGTTTGTGGAACTTTGAGGGACTTTTCTGGAATTTGGTGAGATTCTGTAGAGAACTGACGAATTATCAGGGATTTTTCATGTATTCTGTGGGAATTTGTGGAGATTTGGTGGGATTTTTCTTGAATTTGGTAGAGTTTTGAGAAGATTTAGGGAATTTTGTGTTGTTTTTTCTTGAATTTTGTGGGAAACTGTGCTGATTTTATGGGGCGTTTCTGGAATTTGGTCAAGTTTTCAGAAGATTTAGGGAATTGTGTGAGATTTTTCCTGGAATTTTGTTGGATATTAGGGAGATTTTGTGGGATGCTTGTGGAACTTTGGGGGACTTTTCTGGTATTTGGTGAGATTCTGTAGAGAACTGACGAATTATCAGGGATTTTTCATGTATTCTGTGGGAATTTGTGGAGATTTGGTGGGATATTTTTCTAGAATTTGGTCGTGTTTTGAGAAGATTTAGGGAATTTTGTGGGATTTTTCCTGGAATTTTGTTGGATAGTGGGGAGATTTTCTGGGATGTTTGTGGAACTTTGAGGGACTTTTTAGGAATTTGGTGAGATTCTGTAGAGAACTGACGAATTATCAGGGATTTTTCATGTATTCTGTGGGAATTTGTGGAGATTCTGTGGGATTTTTGTGGATTTTGGCCGTGTTTTGAGAAGATTTAGGGAATTTTGTGTGATTTTTCTGGGATTTTGTTGGATATTGAGGACATTTTGTGGGATGTTTCGGGAATTTGGTGGGGCTTTTCAAGAATTTTGTGGTATTTTGAAAAGGTTTAGTGAATTTTGTGGTGTTTTTTCTTGAATTTTGTGGGAAACTCCTGATTTTATGGGGCGTTTCTGGAATTTGGTCGAGTTTTCAGAAGATTTAGGGATTTTTGTGGGATTTTTGTGGGATGTTCTGGGAATTGGTGGAGATTTTGTGGGACACTCCTGTGAATTGGTAGGGTTTTGAAATGATTGAGGGAGTTTTGTGGGACTTCTCTGGAATTTGGTGTGTTTTTTCTGGAATTGTGTGGGATTCTGAGGAGACTTGAAGAATTTTGAGGAATTTGATTTAGATTTTTGTGGGAATTTGTGGAGATTCTGTGGGATTTTTCTGGAATTTGGTGGGCCTTTTCACGAACTTTGTGTGGTTTTGAGGAGACTTGAAGAATTTTGAGGAATTTTTCTTAGATTTTGTGGAAACTTGTGGAGGTTTTGTGGGATTTTTGTGTGATTTTGTGGGATATTGAGGCGATTTAGGGATCTTGAGGGATTTTTCATGTATTTTGTGGGAATTTTGTGGAGATTTGGTGGGATATTTTTCTAGAATTTGGTCGTGTTTTGAGAAGATTTAGGAAATTTTGTGGGATTTTTCCTGGAATTTTGTTGGATATTTGGGATATTTTGTGGGATGTTTGTGGAACTTTGAGGGACTTTTTAGGAATTTGGTGAGATTCTGTAGAGAACTGACGAATTATCAGGGATTTTTCATGTATTCTGTGGGAATTTGTGGAGATTTGGTGGGATATTTTTCTAGAATTTGGTCGTGTTTTGAGAAGATTTAGAGAATTTTGTGGGATTTTTCTTGGAATTTTGTTGGATATTGAGGAGATTTTGTGGGATGTTTGTGGAACTTTGAGGGACTTTTCTGGAATTTGGTGAGATTCTGTAGAGAACTGACGAATTATCAGGGATTTTTCATGTATTCTGTGGGAATTTGTGGAGATTTGGTGGGATTTTTCTGGAATTTGGCCGTGTTTTGAGAAGATTTAGAGAATTTTGTGTGATTTTTCTTGAATTTTGTTGGATATTAGGGAGATTTTGTGGGATGTTTGTGGAACTTTGAGGGACTTTTCTGGAATTTGGTGAGATTCTGTAGAGAACTGACGAATTATCAGGGATTTTTCATGTATTCTGTGGGAATTTGTGGAGATTCGGTGGGATTTTTCTGGAATTTTGGTTGTGTTTTGAGAAAATTTAGGGAATTTTGTGGGATTTTTCTGGGATTTTGTTGGGTATTGAGGACATTTTGTGGGATGTTTCTGGAATTTGGTGGGGCTTTTCAAGAATTTTGCGGTATTTTGAAAAGATTTTGGGAATTTTGTGGTGTTTTTTCTTGAATTTTGTGGGAAACTGTGCTGATTTTATGGGGCGTTTCTGGAATTTGGTCGAGTTTTCAGAAGATTTAGGGATTTTTGTGGGATTTCTGTGGGATGTTCTGGGAATTGGTGGAGATTTTGTGGGACATTCCTGTGAATTGGTAGGGTTTTGAAATGATTGAGGGAGTTTTGTGAGACTTCTCTGGAATTTTGTGTGTTTTTTCTGGAATTGTGTGGGATTCTGAGGAGACTTGAAGAATTTTGAGGAATTTTTCTTAGATTTTGTGGAAACTTGTGGAGGTTTTGTGTGATTTTTGTGTG
The DNA here is from genome assembly GCF_971803275.1 of Cyanistes caeruleus. Lineage (NCBI taxonomy): Eukaryota > Metazoa > Chordata > Aves > Passeriformes > Paridae > Cyanistes > Cyanistes caeruleus. The sequence goes on along the minus strand of NW_028256057.1, from coordinate 25,603 downwards.
ATTTTGTGGGATATTGAGGCGATGTAGGGATCTTGAGGGATTTCTCATGTATTTTGTGGGAATTTGTGGAGATTTGGTGGGATAATTTTCTAGAATTTGGTCGTGTTTTGAGAGGATTTAGGGAATTTTGTGGTGTTTTTTCTTGAATTTTGTGGGAAACTGTGCTGATTTTATTGGGCGTTTCTGGAATTTGATCAAGTTTTCAGAAGATTTAGGGAATTGTGTGAGATTTTTCCTGGAATTTTGTTGTATACTAGGAAGATTTTGTGGGATGCTTGTGGAACTTTGAGGGACTTTTCTGGAATTTGGTGAGATTCTGTAGAGAACTGACGAATTATCAGGGATTTTTCATGTATTCTGTGGGAATTTGTGGAGATTTGGTGGGATTTTTGTGGATTTTGGCCGTGTTTTGAGAAGATTTAGAGAATTTTGTGGGATTTTTCTTGAATTTTGTTGGATATTGAGGAGATTTTGTGGGATGTTTGTGGAACTTTGAGGGACTTTTCTGGAATTTGGTGAGATTCTGTAGAGAACTCGAATTATCGGTTATTATTATTAGACGAATTATCAGGGATTTTTCACGTATTCTGTGGGAATTTGTGGAGATCCGGTGGGATTTTTCTGGAATTTTGGTTATGTTTTGAGAAAATTTAGGGAATTTGGTGTGATTTTTCTGGGATTTTGTTGGATATTGGGGACATTTTGTGGGATGTTTCTGGAATTTGGTGGGGCTTTTCAAGAATTTTGTGGTATTTTGAAAAGGTTTAGGGAATTTTGTGGTGTTTTTTCTTGAATTTTGTGGGAAACTGTGCTGATTTTATGGGGCGTTTCTGGAATTTGGTGGGGCTTTTCAAGAATTTTGTGGTATTTTGAAAAGGTTTAGGGAATTTTGTGGTGTTTTTTCTTGAATTTTGTGGGAAACTGTGCTGATTTTATGGGGCGTTTCTGGAATTTGGTCGAGTTTTCAGAAGATTTAGGGATTTTTGTGGGATTTCTGTGGGATGTTCTGGGAATTGGTGGAGATTTTGTGGGACATTCCTGTGAATTGGTAGGGTTTTGAAATGATTGAGGGAGTTTTGTGGGACTTCTCTGGAATTTTGTGTGTTTTTTCTGGAATTGTGTGGGATTCTGAGGAGACTTGAAGAATTTTGAGGAATTTGATTTAGATTTTTGTGGGAATTTGTGGAGATTCTGTGGGATTTTTCTGGAATTTGGTGGGCCTTTTCACGAACTTTGTGTGGTTTTGAGGAGACTTGAAGAATTTTGAGGAATTTTTCTTAGATTTTGTGGAAACTTGTGGAGGTTTTGTGGGATTTTTGTGTGATTTTGTGGGATATTGAGGCGATTTAGGGATCTTGAGGGATTTTTCATGTATTTTGTGGGAATTTTGTGGAGATTTGGTGGGATATTTTTCTAGAATTTGGTCGTGTTTTGAGAAGATTTAGGAAATTTTGTGGGATTTTTCCTGGAATTTTGTTGGATATTTGGGATATTTTGTGGGATGTTTGTGGAACTTTGAGGGACTTTTTAGGAATTTGGTGAGATTCTGTAGAGAACTGACGAATTATCAGGGATTTTTCATGTATTCTGTGGGAATTTGTGGAGATTCGGTGGGATTTTTGTGGATTTTGCTAGAGTTTTGAAAAGATTTAGGGAATTTTGTGGGCCTTTTGTGGGATTTTGTTGGATATTGAGGACATTTTGTGGGATGTTTCGGGAATTTGGTGGGGCTTTTCAGGAATTTTGTGGTATTTTGAAAAGGTTTAGGGAATTTTGTGGTGTTTTTTCTTGAATTTTGTGGGAAACTGTGCTGATTTTATGGGGCGTTTCTGGAATTTGGTCGAGTTTTCAGAAGATTTAGGGATTTTTGTGGGATTTCTGTGGGATGTTCTGGGAATTGGTGGAGATTTTGTGGGACACTCCTGTGAATTGGTAGGGTTTTGAAATGATTGAAGGAGTTTTGTGGGACTTCTCTGGAATTTGGTGTGTTTTTTCTGGAATTGTGTGGGATTCTGAGGAGACTTGAAGGATTTTGAGGAATTTCTCTTAGATTTTGTGGAAACTTGTGGAGGTTTTGTGTGATTTTTGTGTGATTTTGTGGGATATTGAGGCGATTTAGGGATCTTGAGGGGTTTTTCATGTATTTTGTGGGAATTTGTGGAGATTTGGTGGGATATTTTTCTAGAATTTGGTCGTGTTTTGAGAAGATTTAGGGAATTTTGTGGGATTTTTCCTGGAATTTTGTTGGATACTGGGGAGATTTTGTGGGTGGTTTGTGGAACTTTGAGGGACTTTTTAGGAATTTGGTGAGATTCTGTAGAGAACTGACGAATTATCAGGGATTTTTCATGTATTCTGTGGGAATTTGTGGAGATTCTGTGGGATTTTTCTGGAATTTGGTAGAGTTTTGAGAAGATTTAGGGAATTTTGTAGGACTTTTCTGGGATTTTGTTGGATATTGAGGACATTTTGTGGGATGTTTCTGGAATTTGGTGGGGCTTTTCAGGGATTTTGTGGTATTTTGAAAAGGTTTAGGGAATTTTGTGGTGTTTTTTCTTGAATTTTGTGGGAAACTGTGCTGATTTTATGGGGCGTTTCTGGAATTTGGTCGAGTTTTCAGAAGCGTTAGGGATTTTTGTGAGATTTTTGTGGGATGTTTGTGGAACTTTGAGGGACTTTTCTGGAATTTGGTGAGATTCTGTAGAGAACTGACGAATTATCAGGGATTTTTCATGTATTCTGTGGGAATTTGTGGAGATTTGGTGGGATATTTTTCTAGAATTTGGTCGTGTTTTGAGAAGATTTAGGGAATTTTGTGGGATTTTTCCTGGAATTTTGTTGGATACTGGGGAGATTTTCTGGGATGTTTGTGGAACTTTGAGGGACTTTTTAGGAATTTGGTGAGATTCTGTAGAGAACTGACGAATTATCAGGGATTTTTCATGTATTCTGTGGGAATTTGTGGAGATTCTGTGGGATTTTTGTGGATTTTGGCCGTGTTTTGAGAAGATTTAGGGAATTTTGTGTGATTTTTCTGGGATTTTGTTGGATATTGAGGACATTTTGTGGGATGTTTCGGGAATTTGGTGGGGCTTTTCAAGAATTTTGTGGTATTTTGAAAAGGTTTAGTGAATTTTGTGGTGTTTTTTCTTGAATTTTGTGGGAAACTCCTGATTTTATGGGGCGTTTCTGGAATTTGGTCGAGTTTTCAGAAGATTTAGGGATTTTTGTGGGATTTCTGTGGGATGTTCTGGGAATTGGTGGAGATTTTGTGGGACACTCCTGTGAATTGGTAGGGTTTTGAAATGATTGAGGGAGTTTTGTGGGACTTCTCTGGAATTTGGTGTGTTTTTTCTGGAATTGTGTGGGATTCTGAGGAGACTTGAAGAATTTTGAGGAATTTGATTTAGATTTTTGTGGGAATTTGTGGAGATTCTGTGGGATTTTTCTGGAATTTGGTGGGCCTTTTCACGAACTTTGTGTGGTTTTGAGGAGACTTGAAGAATTTTGAGGAATTTTTCTTAGATTTTGTGGAAACTTGTGGAGGTTTTGTGGGATTTTTGTGTGATTTTGTGGGATATTGAGGCGATTTAGGGATCTTGAGGGATTTTTCATGTATTTTGTGGGAATTTTGTGGAGATTTGGTGGGATATTTTTCTAGAATTTGGTCGTGTTTTGAGAAGATTTAGGAAATTTTGTGGGATTTTTCCTGGAATTTTGTTGGATATTTGGGATATTTTGTGGGATGTTTGTGGAACTTTGAGGGACTTTTTAGGAATTTGGTGAGATTCTGTAGAGAACTGACGAATTATCAGGGATTTTTCATGTATTCTGTGGGAATTTGTGGAGATTCGGTGGGATTTTTGTGGATTTTGGTAGAGTTTTGAGAAGATTTAGGGAATTTTGTGGGACTTTTCTGGGATTTTGTTGGATATTGAGGACATTTTGTGGGATGTTTCGGGAATTTGGTGGGGCTTTTCAGGAATTTTGTGGTATTTTGAAAAGGTTTAGGGAATTTTGTGGTGTTTTTTCTTGAATTTTGTGGGAAACTGTGCTGATTTTATGGGGCGTTTCTGGAATTTGGTCGAGTTTTCAGAAGATTTAGGGATTTTTGTGGGATTTCTGTGGGATGTTCTGGGAATTGGTGGAGATTTTGTGGGACACTCCTGTGAATTGGTAGGGTTTTGAAATGATTGAAGGAGTTTTGTGGGACTTCTCTGGAATTTGGTGGGGTTTTTCTGGAATTGTGTGGGATTCTGAGGAGACTTGAAGGATTTTGAGGAATTTCTCTTAGATTTTGTGGAAACTTGTGGAGGTTTTGTGTGATTTTTGTGTGATTTTGTGGGATATTGAGGCGATTTCGGGATCTTGAGGGATTTTTCATGTATTTTGTGGGAATTTGTGGAGATTTGGTGGGATATTTTTCTAGAATTTGGTTGTGTTTTGAGAAGATTTAGGGAATTTTGTGGGATTTTTCCTGGAATTTTGTTGGATACTGGGGAGATTTTGTGGGTGGTTTGTGGAACTTTGAGGGACTTTTTAGGAATTTCGTGAGATTCTGTAGAGAACTGACGAATTATCAGGGATTTTTCATGTATTCTGTGGGAATTTGTGGAGATTCTGTGGGATTTTTCTGGAATTTGGTAGAGTTTTGAGAAGATTTAGGGAATTTTGTGGTGTTTTTTCTTGAAGTTTGTGGGAAACTGTGCTGATTTTATTGGGCGTTTCAGGAATTTGGTCGAGTTTTCAGAAGATTTAGGGAATTTTGTGAGATTTTTCCTGGAATTTTGTTGGATATTTGGGAGATTTTGTGGGATGCTTGTGGAACTTTGAGGGACTTTTCTGGAATTTGGTGAGATTCTGTAGAGAACTGACGAATTATCAGGGATTTTTCATGTATTCTGTGGGAATTTGTGGAGATTTGGTGGGATATTTTTCTAGAATTTGGTCGTGTTTTGAGAAGATTTAGAGAATTTTGTGGGATTTTTCTTGGAATTTTGTTGGATATTGAGGAGATTTTGTGGGATGTTTGTGGAACTTTGAGGGACTTTTCTGGAATTTGGTGAGATTCTGTAGAGAACTGACGAATTATCAGGGATTTTTCATGTATTCTGTGGGAATTTGTGGAGATTTGGTGGGATTTTTCTGGAATTTGGCCGTGTTTTGAGAAGATTTAGAGAATTTTGTGGGATTTTTCTTGAATTTTGTTGGATATTAGGGAGATTTTGTGGGATGTTTGTGGAACTTTGAGGGACTTTTCTGGAATTTGGTGAGATTCTGTAGAGAACTGACGAATTATCAGGGATTTTTCATGTATTCTGTGGGAATTTGTGGAGATTTGGTGGGATTTTTCTGGAATTTTGGTTGTGTTTTGAGAAAATTTAGGGAATTTTGTGGGATTTTTCTGGGATTTTGTTGGGTATTGAGGACATTTTGTGGGATGTTTCTGGAATTTGGTGGGGCTTTTCAAGAATTTTGCGGTATTTTGAAAAGATTTTGGGAATTTTGTGGTGTTTTTTCTTGAATTTTGTGGGAAACTGTGCTGATTTTATGGGGCGTTTCTGGAATTTGGTCGAGTTTTCAGAAGATTTAGGGATTTTTGTGGGATTTCTGTGGGATGTTCTGGGAATTGGTGGAGATTTTGTGGGACATTCCTGTGAATTGGTAGGGTTTTGAAATGATTGAGGGAGTTTTGTGAGACTTCTCTGGAATTTTGTGTGTTTTTTCTGGAATTGTGTGGGATTCTGAGGAGACTTGAAGAATTTTGAGGAATTTTTCTTAGATTTTGTGGAAACTTGTGGAGGTTTTGTGTGATTTTTGTGTGATTTTGTGGGATATTGAGGCGATGTAGGGATCTTAAGGGATTTCTCATGTATTTTGTGGGAATTTGTGGAGATTTGGTGGGATAATTTTCTAGAATTTGGTCGTGTTTTGAGAGGATTTAGGGAATTTTGTGGTGTTTTTTCTTGAATTTTGTGGGAAACTGTGCTGATTTTATTGGGCGTTTCTGGAATTTGGTCAAGTTTTCAGAAGATTTAGGGAATTGTGTGAGATTTTTCCTGGAATTTTGTTGTATACTAGGAAGATTTTGTGGGATGCTTGTGGAACTTTGAGGGACTTTTCTGGAATTTGGTGAGATTCTGTAGAGAACTGACGAATTATCAGGGATTTTTCATGTATTCTGTGGGAATTTGTGGAGATTTGGTGGGATTTTTGTGCATTTTGGCCGTGTTTTGAGAAGATTTAGAGAATTTTGTGGGATTTTTCTTGAATTTTGTTGGATATTGAGGAGATTTTGTGGGATGTTTGTGGAACTTTGAGGGACTTTTCTGGAATTTGGTGAGATTCTGTAGAGAACTCGAATTATCGGTTATTATTATTAGACGAATTATCAGGGATTTTTCACGTATTCTGTGGGAATTTGTGGAGATCCGGTGGGATTTTTCTGGAATTTTGGTTATGTTTTGAGAAAATTTAGGGAATTTTGTGTGATTTTTCTGGGATTTTGTTGGATATTGGGGACATTTTGTGGGATGTTTCTGGAATTTGGTGGGGCTTTTCAAGAATTTTGTGGTATTTTGAAAAGATTTAGGGAATTTTGTGGTGTTTTTTCTTGAATTTTGTGGGAAACTGTGCTGATTTTATGGGGCGTTTCTGGAATTTGGTCGAATTTTCAGAAGATTTAGGGATTTTTGTGAGATTTTTGTGGGATGTTTGTGGAACTTTGAGGGACTTTTTAGGAATTTGGTGAGATTCTGTAGAGAACTGACGAATTATCAGGGATTTTTCATGTATTCTGTGGGAATTTGTGGAGATTTGGTGGGATTTCTCTGGAATTTGGTAGAGTTTTGAGAAGATTTAGGGAGTTTTGTGTTGTTTTTTCTTGAATTTTGTGGAAAACTGTGCTGATTTTATGGGGCGTTTCTGGAATTTGGTGGGGCTTTTCAAGAATTTTGTGGTATTTTGAAAAGGTTTAGGGAATTTTGTGGTGTTTTTTCTTGAATTTTGTGGGAAACTGTGCTGATTTTATGGGGCGTTTCTGGAATTTGGTCGAGTTTTCAGAAGATTTAGGGATTTTTGTGGGATTTTTGTGGGATGTTCTGGGAATTGGTGGAGATTTTGTGGGACATTCCTGTGAATTGGTAGGGTTTTGAAATGATTTAGGGAGTTTTGTGGGACTTCTCTGGAATTTTGTGTGTTTTTTCTGGAATTGTGTGGGATTCTGAGGAGACTTGAAGAATTTTGAGGAATTTGATTTAGATTTTTGTGGGAATTTGTGGAGATTCTGTGGGATTTTTCTGGAATTTGGTGGGCCTTTTCACGAACTTTGTGTGGTTTTGAGGAGACTTGAAGAATTTTGAGGAATTTTTCTTAGATTTTGTGGAAACTTGTGGAGGTTTTGTGGGATTTTTGTGTGATTTTGTGGGATATTGAGGCGATTTAGGGATCTTGAGGGATTTTTCATGTATTTTGTGGGAATTTTGTGGAGATTTGGTGGGATATTTTTCTAGAATTTGGTCGTGTTTTGAGAAGATTTAGGAAATTTTGTGGGATTTTTCCTGGAATTTTGTTGGATATTTGGGATATTTTGTGGGATGTTTGTGGAACTTTGAGGGACTTTTTAGGAATTTGGTGAGATTCTGTAGAGAACTGACGAATTATCAGGGATTTGTCATGTATTCTGTGGGAATTTGTGGAGATTCTGTGGGATTTTTCTGGAATTTGGTAGAGTTTTGAGAAGATTTAGGGAATTTTGTGGGACTTTTCTGGGATTTTGTTGGATATTGAGGACATTTTGTGGGATGTTTCGGGAATTTGGTTGGGCTTTTCAGGAATTTTGTGGTATTTTGAAAAGGTTTAGGGAATTTTGTGGTGTTTTTTCTTGAATTCTGTGGGAAACTGTGCTGATTTTATGGGGCGTTTCTGGAATTTGGTCGAGTTTTCAGAAGATTTAGGGATTTTTGTGGGATTTCTGTGGGATGTTCTGGGAATTGGTGGAGATTTTGTGGGACACTCCTGTGAATTGGTAGGGTTTTGAAATGATTGAAGGAGTTTTGTGGGACTTCTCTGGAATTTGGTGTGTTTTTTCTGGAATTGTGTGGGATTCTGAGGAGACTTGAAGGATTTTGAGGAATTTCTCTTAGATTTTGTGGAAACTTGTGGAGGTTTTGTGTGATTTTTGTGTGATTTTGTGGGATATTGAGGCGATTTAGGGATCTTGAGGGGTTTTTCATGTATTTTGTGGGAATTTGTGGAGATTTGGTGGGATATTTTTCTAGAATTTGGTCGTGTTTTGAGAAGATTTAGGGAATTTTGTGGGATTTTTCCTGGAATTTTGTTGGATACTGGGGAGATTTTGTGGGTGGTTTGTGGAACTTTGAGGGACTTTTTAGGAATTTGGTGAGATTCTGTAGAGAACTGACGAATTATCAGGGATTTTTCATGTATTCTGTGGGAATTTGTGGAGATTCTGTGGGATTTTTCTGGAATTTGGTAGAGTTTTGAGAAGATTTAGGGAATTTTGTAGGACTTTTCTGGGATTTTGTTGGATATTGAGGACATTTTGTGGGATGTTTCTGGAATTTGGTGGGGCTTTTCAGGAATTTTGTGGTATTTTGAAAAGGTTTAGGGAATTTTGTGGTGTTTTTTCTTGAATTTTGTGGGAAACTGTGCTGATTTTATGGGGCGTTTCTGGAATTTGGTCGAGTTTTCAGAAGCGTTAGGGATTTTTGTGAGATTTTTGTGGGATGTTTGTGGAACTTTGAGGGACTTTTCTGGAATTTGGTGAGATTCTGTAGAGAACTGACGAATTATCAGGGATTTTTCATGTATTCTGTGGGAATTTGTGGAGATTTGGTGGGATATTTTTCTAGAATTTGGTCGTGTTTTGAGAAGATTTAGGGAATTTTGTGGGATTTTTCCTGGAATTTTGTTGGATACTGGGGAGATTTTCTGGGATGTTTGTGGAACTTTGAGGGACTTTTTAGGAATTTGGTGAGATTCTGTAGAGAACTGACGAATTATCAGGGATTTTTCATGTATTCTGTGGGAATTTGTGGAGATTCTGTGGGATTTTTGTGGATTTTGGCCGTGTTTTGAGAAGATTTAGGGAATTTTGTGTGATTTTTCTGGGATTTTGTTGGATATTGAGGACATTTTGTGGGATGTTTCGGGAATTTGGTGGGGCTTTTCAAGAATTTTGTGGTATTTTGAAAAGGTTTAGTGAATTTTGTGGTGTTTTTTCTTGAATTTTGTGGGAAACTCCTGATTTTATGGGGCGTTTCTGGAATTTGGTCGAGTTTTCAGAAGATTTAGGGATTTTTGTGGGATTTCTGTGGGATGTTCTGGGAATTGGTGGAGATTTTGTGGGACACTCCTGTGAATTGGTAGGGTTTTGAAATGATTGAGGGAGTTTTGTGGGACTTCTCTGGAATTTGGTGTGTTTTTTCTGGAATTGTGTGGGATTCTGAGGAGACTTGAAGAATTTTGAGGAATTTGATTTAGATTTTTGTGGGAATTTGTGGAGATTCTGTGGGATTTTTCTGGAATTTGGTGGGCCTTTTCACGAACTTTGTGTGGTTTTGAGGAGACTTGAAGAATTTTGAGGAATTTTTCTTAGATTTTGTGGAAACTTGTGGAGGTTTTGTGGGATTTTTGTGTGATTTTGTGGGATATTGAGGCGATTTAGGGATCTTGAGGGATTTTTCATGTATTTTGTGGGAATTTTGTGGAGATTTGGTGGGATATTTTTCTAGAATTTGGTCGTGTTTTGAGAAGATTTAGGAAATTTTGTGGGATTTTTCCTGGAATTTTGTTGGATATTTGGGATATTTTGTGGGATGTTTGTGGAACTTTGAGGGACTTTTTAGGAATTTGGTGAGATTCTGTAGAGAACTGACGAATTATCAGGGATTTTTCATGTATTCTGTGGGAATTTGTGGAGATTTGGTGGGATTTTTCTGGAATTTTGGTTGTGTTTTGAGAAAATTTAGGGAATTTTGTGGGATTTTTCTGGGATTTTGTTGGGTATTGAGGACATTTTGTGGGATGTTTCTGGAATTTGGTGGGGCTTTTCAAGAATTTTGCGGTATTTTGAAAAGATTTTGGGAATTTTGTGGTGTTTTTTCTTGAATTTTGTGGGAAACTGTGCTGATTTTATGGGGCGTTTCTGGAATTTGGTCGAGTTTTCAGAAGATTTAGGGATTTTTGTGGGATTTCTGTGGGATGTTCTGGGAATTGGTGGAGATTTTGTGGGACATTCCTGTGAATTGGTAGGGTTTTGAAATGATTGAGGGAGTTTTGTGAGACTTCTCTGGAATTTTGTGTGTTTTTTCTGGAATTGTGTGGGATTCTGAGGAGACTTGAAGAATTTTGAGGAATTTTTCTTAGATTTTGTGGAAACTTGTGGAGGTTTTGTGTGATTTTTGTGTGATTTTGTGGGATATTGAGGCGATGTAGGGATCTTAAGGGATTTCTCATGTATTTTGTGGGAATTTGTGGAGATTTGGTGGGATAATTTTCTAGAATTTGGTCGTGTTTTGAGAGGATTTAGGGAATTTTGTGGTGTTTTTTCTTGAATTTTGTGGGAAACTGTGCTGATTTTATTGGGCGTTTCTGGAATTTGGTCAAGTTTTCAGAAGATTTAGGGAATTGTGTGAGATTTTTCCTGGAATTTTGTTGTATACTAGGAAGATTTTGTGGGATGCTTGTGGAACTTTGAGGGACTTTTCTGGAATTTGGTGAGATTCTGTAGAGAACTGACGAATTATCAGGGATTTTTCATGTATTCTGTGGGAATTTGTGGAGATTTGGTGGGATTTTTGTGCATTTTGGCCGTGTTTTGAGAAGATTTAGAGAATTTTGTGGGATTTTTCTTGAATTTTGTTGGATATTGAGGAGATTTTGTGGGATGTTTGTGGAACTTTGAGGGACTTTTCTGGAATTTGGTGAGATTCTGTAGAGAACTCGAATTATCGGTTATTATTATTAGACGAATTATCAGGGATTTTTCACGTATTCTGTGGGAATTTGTGGAGATCCGGTGGGATTTTTCTGGAATTTTGGTTATGTTTTGAGAAAATTTAGGGAATTTTGTGTGATTTTTCTGGGATTTTGTTGGATATTGGGGACATTTTGTGGGATGTTTCTGGAATTTGGTGGGGCTTTTCAAGAATTTTGTGGTATTTTGAAAAGATTTAGGGAATTTTGTGGTGTTTTTTCTTGAATTTTGTGGGAAACTGTGCTGATTTTATGGGGCGTTTCTGGAATTTGGTCGAATTTTCAGAAGATTTAGGGATTTTTGTGAGATTTTTGTGGGATGTTTGTGGAACTTTGAGGGACTTTTTAGGAATTTGGTGAGATTCTGTAGAGAACTGACGAATTATCAGGGATTTTTCATGTATTCTGTGGGAATTTGTGGAGATTTGGTGGGATTTCTCTGGAATTTGGTAGAGTTTTGAGAAGATTTAGGGAATTTTGTGTTGTTTTTTCTTGAATTTTGTGGAAAACTGTGCTGATTTTATGGGGCGTTTCTGGAATTTGGTGGGGCTTTTCAAGAATTTTGTGGTATTTTGAAAAGGTTTAGGGAATTTTGTGGTGTTTTTTCTTGAATTTTGTGGGAAACTGTGCTGATTTTATGGGGCGTTTCTGGAATTTGGTCGAGTTTTCAGAAGATTTAGGGATTTTTGTGGGATTTTTGTGGGATGTTCTGGGAATTGGTGGAGATTTTGTGGGACATTCCTGTGAATTGGTAGGGTTTTGAAATGATTTAGGGAGTTTTGTGGGACTTCTCTGGAATTTTGTGTGTTTTTTCTGGAATTGTGTGGGATTCTGAGGAGACTTGAAGAATTTTGAGGAATTTGATTTAGATTTTTGTGGGAATTTGTGGAGATTCTGTGGGATTTTTCTGGAATTTGGTGGGCCTTTTCACGAACTTTGTGTGGTTTTGAGGAGACTTGAAGAATTTTGAGGAATTTTTCTTAGATTTTGTGGAAACTTGTGGAGGTTTTGTGGGATTTTTGTGTGATTTTGTGGGATATTGAGGCGATTTAGGGATCTTGAGGGATTTTTCATGTATTTTGTGGGAATTTTGTGGAGATTTGGTGGGATATTTTTCTAGAATTTGGTCGTGTTTTGAGAAGATTTAGGAAATTTTGTGGGATTTTTCCTGGAATTTTGTTGGATATTTGGGATATTTTGTGGGATGTTTGTGGAACTTTGAGGGACTTTTTAGGAATTTGGTGAGATTCTGTAGAGAACTGACGAATTATCAGGGATTTGTCATGTATTCTGTGGGAATTTGTGGAGATTCTGTGGGATTTTTCTGGAATTTGGTAGAGTTTTGAGAAGATTTAGGGAATTTTGTGGGACTTTTCTGGGATTTTGTTGGATATTGAGGACATTTTGTGGGATGTTTCGGGAATTTGGTTGGGCTTTTCAGGAATTTTGTGGTATTTTGAAAAGGTTTAGGGAATTTTGTGGTGTTTTTTCTTGAATTCTGTGGGAAACTGTGCTGATTTTATGGGGCGTTTCTGGAATTTGGTCGAGTTTTCAGAAGATTTAGGGATTTTTGTGGGATTTCTGTGGGATGTTCTGGGAATTGGTGGAGATTTTGTGGGACACTCCTGTGAATTGGTAGGGTTTTGAAATGATTGAAGGAGTTTTGTGGGACTTCTCTGGAATTTGGTGTGTTTTTTCTGGAATTGTGTGGGATTCTGAGGAGACTTGAAGGATTTTGAGGAATTTCTCTTAGATTTTGTGGAAACTTGTGGAGGTTTTGTGTGATTTTTGTGTGATTTTGTGGGATATTGAGGCGATTTAGGGATCTTGAGGGGTTTTTCATGTATTTTGTGGGAATTTGTGGAGATTTGGTGGGATATTTTTCTAGAATTTGGTCGTGTTTTGAGAAGATTTAGGGAATTTTGTGGGATTTTTCCTGGAATTTTGTTGGATACTGGGGAGATTTTGTGGGTGGTTTGTGGAACTTTGAGGGACTTTTTAGGAATTTGGTGAGATTCTGTAGAGAACTGACGAATTATCAGGGATTTTTCATGTATTCTGTGGGAATTTGTGGAGATTCTGTGGGATTTTTCTGGAATTTGGTAGAGTTTTGAGAAGATTTAGGGAATTTTGTAGGACTTTTCTGGGATTTTGTTGGATATTGAGGACATTTTGTGGGATGTTTCTGGAATTTGGTGGGGCTTTTCAGGAATTTTGTGGTATTTTGAAAAGTTTTAGGGAATTTTGTGGTGTTTTTTCTTGAATTTTGTGGGAAACTGTGCTGATTTTATGGGGCGTTTCTGGAATTTGGTCGAGTTTTCAGAAGCGTTAGTGATTTTTGTGAGATTTTTGTGGGATGTTTGTGGAACTTTGAGGGACTTTTCTGGAATTTGGTGAGATTCTGTAGAGAACTGACGAATTATCAGGGATTTTTCATGTATTCTGTGGGAATTTGTGGAGATTTGGTGGGATTTTTCTGGAATTTGGTAGAGTTTTGAGAAGATTTAGGGAATTTTGTGTTGTTTTTTCTTGAATTTTGTGGGAAACTGTGCTGATTTTATGGGGCGTTTCTGGAATTTGGTCAAGTTTTCAGAAGATTTAGGGAATTGTGTGAGATTTTTCCTGGAATTTTGTTGGATATTAGGGAGATTTTGTGGGATGCTTGTGGAACTTTGGGGGACTTTTCTGGTATTTGGTGAGATTCTGTAGAGAACTGACGAATTATCAGGGATTTTTCATGTATTCTGTGGGAATTTGTGGAGATTTGGTGGGATATTTTTCTAGAATTTGGTCGTGTTTTGAGAAGATTTAGGGAATTTTGTGGGATTTTTCCTGGAATTTTGTTGGATACTGGGGAGATTTTCTGGGATGTTTGTGGAACTTTGAGGGACTTTTTAGGAATTTGGTGAGATTCTGTAGAGAACTGACGAATTATCAGGGATTTTTCATGTATTCTGTGGGAATTTGTGGAGATTCTGTGGGATTTTTGTGGATTTTGGCCGTGTTTTGAGAAGATTTAGGGAATTTTGTGTGATTTTTCTGGGATTTTGTTGGATATTGAGGACATTTTGTGGGATGTTTCGGGAATTTGGTGGGGCTTTTCAAGAATTTTGTGGTATTTTGAAAAGGTTTAGTGAATTTTGTGGTGTTTTTTCTTGAATTTTGTGGGAAACTCCTGATTTTATGGGGCGTTTCTGGAATTTGGTCGAGTTTTCAGAAGATTTAGGGATTTTTGTGGGATTTCTGTGGGATGTTCTGGGAATTGGTGGAGATTTTGTGGGACACTCCTGTGAATTGGTAGGGTTTTGAAATGATTGAGGGAGTTTTGTGGGACTTCTCTGGAATTTTGTGTGTTTTTTCTGGAATTGTGTGGGATTCTGAGGAGACTTGAAGAATTTTGAGGAATTTGATTTAGATTTTTGTGGGAATTTGTGGAGATTCTGTGGGATTTTTCTGGAATTTGGTGGGCCTTTTCACGAACTTTGTGTGGTTTTGAGGAGACTTGAAGAATTTTGAGGAATTTTTCTTAGATTTTGTGGAAACTTGTGGAGGTTTTGTGGGATTTTTGTGTGATTTTGTGGGATATTGAGGCGATTTAGGGATCTTGAGGGATTTTTCATGTATTTTGTGGGAATTTTGTGGAGATTTGGTGGGATATTTTTCTAGAATTTGGTCGTGTTTTGAGAAGATTTAGGAAATTTTGTGGGATTTTTCCTGGAATTTTGTTGGATATTTGGGATATTTTGTGGGATGTTTGTGGAACTTTGAGGGACTTTTTAGGAATTTGGTGAGATTCTGTAGAGAACTGACGAATTATCAGGGATTTTTCATGTATTCTGTGGGAATTTGTGGAGATTCGGTGGGATTTTTGTGGATTTTGGTAGAGTTTTGAGAAGATTTAGGGAATTTTGTGGGACTTTTCTGGGATTTTGTTGGATATTGAGGACATTTTGTGGGATGTTTCGGGAATTTGGTGGGGCTTTTCAGGAATTTTGTGGTATTTTGAAAAGGTTTAGGGAATTTTGTGGTGTTTTTTCTTGAATTCTGTGGGAAACTGTGCTGATTTTTTGGGGCGTTTCTGGAATTTGGTCGAGTTTTCAGAAGATTTAGGGATTTTTGTGGGATTTCTGTGGGATGTTCTGGGAATTGGTGGAGATTTTGTGGGACACTCCTGTGAATTGGTAGGGTTTTGAAATGATTGAAGGAGTTTTGTGGGACTTCTCTGGAATTTGGTGTGTTTTTTCTGGAATTGTGTGGGATTCTGAGGAGACTTGAAGGATTTTGAGGAATTTCTCTTAGATTTTGTGGAAACTTGTGGAGGTTTTGTGTGATTTTTGTGTGATTTTGTGGGATATTGAGGCGATTTAGGGATCTTGAGGGGTTTTTCATGTATTTTGTGGGAATTTGTGGAGATTTGGTGGGATATTTTTCTAGAATTTGGTCGTGTTTTGAGAAGATTTAGGGAATTTTGTGGGATTTTTCCTGGAATTTTGTTGGATACTGGGGAGATTTTGTGGGTGGTTTGTGGAACTTTGAGGGACTTTTTAGGAATTTGGTGAGATTCTGTAGAGAACTGACGAATTATCAGGGATTTTTCATGTATTCTGTGGGAATTTGTGGAGATTCTGTGGGATTTTTCTGGAATTTGGTAGAGTTTTGAGAAGATTTAGGGAATTTTGTAGGACTTTTCTGGGATTTTGTTGGATATTGAGGACATTTTGTGGGATGTTTCTGGAATTTGGTGGGGCTTTTCAGGAATTTTGTGGTATTTTGAAAAGGTTTAGGGAATTTTGTGGTGTTTTTTCTTGAATTTTGTGGGAAACTGCTGATTTTATGGGGCGTTTCTGGAATTTGGTCGAGTTTTCAGAAGCGTTAGGGATTTTTGTGAGATTTTTGTGGGATGTTTGTGGAACTTTGAGGGACTTTTCTGGAATTTGGTGAGATTCTGTAGAGAACTGACGAATTATCAGGGATTTTTCATGTATTCTGTGGGAATTTGTGGAGATTTGGTGGGATTTTTCTTGAATTTGGTAGAGTTTTGAGAAGATTTAGGGAATTTTGTGTTGTTTTTTCTTGAATTTTGTGGGAAACTGTGCTGATTTTATGGGGCGTTTCTGGAATTTGGTCAAGTTTTCAGAAGATTTAGGGAATTGTGTGAGATTTTTCCTGGAATTTTGTTGGATATTAGGGAGATTTTGTGGGATGCTTGTGGAACTTTGGGGGACTTTTCTGGTATTTGGTGAGATTCTGTAGAGAACTGACGAATTATCAGGGATTTTTCATGTATTCTGTGGGAATTTGTGGAGATTTGGTGGGATATTTTTCTAGAATTTGGTCGTGTTTTGAGAAGATTTAGGGAATTTTGTGGGATTTTTCCTGGAATTTTGTTGGATAGTGGGGAGATTTTCTGGGATGTTTGTGGAACTTTGAGGGACTTTTTAGGAATTTGGTGAGATTCTGTAGAGAACTGACGAATTATCAGGGATTTTTCATGTATTCTGTGGGAATTTGTGGAGATTCTGTGGGATTTTTGTGGATTTTGGCCGTGTTTTGAGAAGATTTAGGGAATTTTGTGTGATTTTTCTGGGATTTTGTTGGATATTGAGGACATTTTGTGGGATGTTTCGGGAATTTGGTGGGGCTTTTCAAGAATTTTGTGGTATTTTGAAAAGGTTTAGTGAATTTTGTGGTGTTTTTTCTTGAATTTTGTGGGAAACTCCTGATTTTATGGGGCGTTTCTGGAATTTGGTCGAGTTTTCAGAAGATTTAGGGATTTTTGTGGGATTTCTGTGGGATGTTCTGGGAATTGGTGGAGATTTTGTGGGACACTCCTGTGAATTGGTAGGGTTTTGAAATGATTGAGGGAGTTTTGTGGGACTTCTCTGGAATTTGGTGTGTTTTTTCTGGAATTGTGTGGGATTCTGAGGAGACTTGAAGAATTTTGAGGAATTTGATTTAGATTTTTGTGGGAATTTGTGGAGATTCTGTGGGATTTTTCTGGAATTTGGTGGGCCTTTTCACGAACTTTGTGTGGTTTTGAGGAGACTTGAAGAATTTTGAGGAATTTTTCTTAGATTTTGTGGAAACTTGTGGAGGTTTTGTGGGATTTTTGTGTGATTTTGTGGGATATTGAGGCGATTTAGGGATCTTGAGGGATTTTTCATGTATTTTGTGGGAATTTTGTGGAGATTTGGTGGGATATTTTTCTAGAATTTGGTCGTGTTTTGAGAAGATTTAGGAAATTTTGTGGGATTTTTCCTGGAATTTTGTTGGATATTTGGGATATTTTGTGGGATGTTTGTGGAACTTTGAGGGACTTTTTAGGAATTTGGTGAGATTCTGTAGAGAACTGACGAATTATCAGGGATTTTTCATGTATTCTGTGGGAATTTGTGGAGATTTGGTGGGATATTTTTCTAGAATTTGGTCGTGTTTTGAGAAGATTTAGAGAATTTTGTGGGATTTTTCTTGGAATTTTGTTGGATATTGAGGAGATTTTGTGGGATGTTTGTGGAACTTTGAGGGACTTTTCTGGAATTTGGTGAGATTCTGTAGAGAACTGACGAATTATCAGGGATTTTTCATGTATTCTGTGGGAATTTGTGGAGATTTGGTGGGATTTTTCTGGAATTTGGCCGTGTTTTGAGAAGATTTAGAGAATTTTGTGGGATTTTTCTTGAATTTTGTTGGATATTAGGGAGATTTTGTGGGATGTTTGTGGAACTTTGAGGGACTTTTCTGGAATTTGGTGAGATTCTGTAGAGAACTGACGAATTATCAGGGATTTTTCATGTATTCTGTGGGAATTTGTGGAGATTCGGTGGGATTTTTCTGGAATTTTGGTTGTGTTTTGAGAAAATTTAGGGAATTTTGTGGGATTTTTCTGGGATTTTGTTGGGTATTGAGGACATTTTGTGGGATGTTTCTGGAATTTGGTGGGGCTTTTCAAGAATTTTGCGGTATTTTGAAAAGATTTTGGGAATTTTGTGGTGTTTTTTCTTGAATTTTGTGGGAAACTGTGCTGATTTTATGGGGCGTTTCTGGAATTTGGTCGAGTTTTCAGAAGATTTAGGGATTTTTGTGGGATTTCTGTGGGATGTTCTGGGAATTGGTGGAGATTTTGTGGGACATTCCTGTGAATTGGTAGGGTTTTGAAATGATTGAGGGAGTTTTGTGAGACTTCTCTGGAATTTTGTGTGTTTTTTCTGGAATTGTGTGGGATTCTGAGGAGACTTGAAGAATTTTGAGGAATTTTTCTTAGATTTTGTGGAAACTTGTGGAGGTTTTGTGTGATTTTTGTGTGATTTTGTGGGATATTGAGGCGATGTAGGGATCTTGAGGGATTTCTCATGTATTTTGTGGGAATTTGTGGAGATTTGGTGGGATAATTTTCTAGAATTTGGTCGTGTTTTGAGAGGATTTAGGGAATTTTGTGGTGTTTTTTCTTGAATTTTGTGGGAAACTGTGCTGATTTTATTGGGCGTTTCTGGAATTTGATCAAGTTTTCAGAAGATTTAGGGAATTGTGTGAGATTTTTCCTGGAATTTTGTTGTATACTAGGAAGATTTTGTGGGATGCTTGTGGAACTTTGAGGGACTTTTCTGGAATTTGGTGAGATTCTGTAGAGAACTGACGAATTATCAGGGATTTTTCATGTATTCTGTGGGAATTTGTGGAGATTTGGTGGGATTTTTGTGCATTTTGGCCGTGTTTTGAGAAGATTTAGAGAATTTTGTGGGATTTTTCTTGAATTTTGTTGGATATTGAGGAGATTTTGTGGGATGTTTGTGGAACTTTGAGGGACTTTTCTGGAATTTGGTGAGATTCTGTAGAGAACTCGAATTATCGGTTATTATTATTAGACGAATTATCAGGGATTTTTCACGTATTCTGTGGGAATTTGTGGAGATCCGGTGGGATTTTTCTGGAATTTTGGTTATGTTTTGAGAAAATTTAGGGAATTTTGTGTGATTTTTCTGGGATTTTGTTGGATATTGGGGACATTTTGTGGGATGTTTCTGGAATTTGGTGGGGCTTTTCAAGAATTTTGTGGTATTTTGAAAAGGTTTAGGGAATTTTGTGGTGTTTTTTCTTGAATTTTGTGGGAAACTGTGCTGATTTTATGGGGCGTTTCTGGAATTTGGTCGAATTTTCAGAAGATTTAGGGATTTTTGTGAGATTTTTGTGGGATGTTTGTGGAACTTTGAGGGACTTTTTAGGAATTTGGTGAGATTCTGTAGAGAACTGACGAATTATCAGGGATTTTTCATGTATTCTGTGGGAATTTGTGGAGATTTGGTGGGATTTCTCTGGAATTTGGTAGAGTTTTGAGAAGATTTAGGGAATTTTGTGTTGTTTTTTCTTGAATTTTGTGGAAAACTGTGCTGATTTTATGGGGCGTTTCTGGAATTTGGTGGGGCTTTTCAAGAATTTTGTGGTATTTTGAAAAGGTTTAGGGAATTTTGTGGTGTTTTTTCTTGAATTTTGTGGGAAACTGTGCTGATTTTATGGGGCGTTTCTGGAATTTGGTCGAGTTTTCAGAAGATTTAGGGATTTTTGTGGGATTTTTGTGGGATGTTCTGGGAATTGGTGGAGATTTTGTGGGACATTCCTGTGAATTGGTAGGGTTTTGAAATGATTTAGGGAGTTTTGTGGGACTTCTCTGGAATTTTGTGTGTTTTTTCTGGAATTGTGTGGGATTCTGAGGAGACTTGAAGAATTTTGAGGAATTTGATTTAGATTTTTGTGGGAATTTGTGGAGATTCTGTGGGATTTTTCTGGAATTTGGTGGGCCTTTTCACGAACTTTGTGTGGTTTTGAGGAGACTTGAAGAATTTTGAGGAATTTTTCCTAGATTTTGTGGAAACTTGTGGAGGTTTTGTGAGATTTTTGTGTTATTTTGTGGGATATTGAGGCGATTTAGGGATCTTGAGGGATTTTTCATGTATTTTGTGGGAATTTGTGGAGATTTGGTGGGATATTTTTCTAGAATTTGGTCGTGTTTTGAGAAGATTTAGGGAATTTTCTGGTGTTTTTTCTTGAAGTTTGTGGGAAACTGTGCTGATTTTATTGGGCGTTTCAGGAATTTGGTCGAGTTTTCAGAAGATTTAGGGAATTTTGTGAGATTTTTCCTGGAATTTTGTTGGATATTAGGGAGATTTTGTGGGATGCTTGTGGAACTTTGAGGGACTTTTCTGGAATTTGGTGAGATTCTGTAGAGAACTGACGAATTATCAGGGATTTTTCATGTATTCTGTGGGAATTTGTGGAGATTTGGTGGGATATTTTTCTAGAATTTGGTCGTGTTTTGAGAAGATTTAGGGAATTTTGTGGGATTTTTCCTGGAATTTTGTTGGATATTGAGGAGATTTTGTGGGATGCTTGTGGAAGTTTGAGTTACTTTTCTGGAATTTGGTGAGATTCTGTAGAGAACTGACGAATTATCAGGGATTTTTCATGTATTCTGTGGGAATTTGTGGAGATTCTGTGGGATTTTTCTGGAATTTGGTAGAGTTTTGAGAAGATTTAGGGAATTTTGTGGGACTTTTCTGGGATTTTGTTGGGTATTGAGGACATTTTGTGGGATGTTTCTGGAATTTGGTGGGGCTTTTCAAGAATTTTGTGGTATTTTGAAAAGATTTAGGGAATTTTGTGGTGTTTTTTCTTGAATTTTGTGGGAAACTGTGCTGATTTTATGGGGCGTTTCAGGAATTTGGTCGAGTTTTCAGAAGATTTAGGGATTTTTGTGGGATTTCTGTGGGATGTTCTGGGAATTGGTGGAGATTTTGTGGGACATTCCTGTGAATTGGTAGGGTTTTGAAATGATTTAGGGAGTTTTGTGGGACTTCTCTGGAATTTTGTGTGTTTTTTCTGGAATTGTGTGGGATTCTGAGGAGACTTGAAGAATTTTGAGGAATTTTTCTTAGATTTTGTGGAAACTTGTGGAGGTTTTGTGTGATTTTTGTGGGATTTTGTGGGATATTGAGGCGATTTCGGGATCTTGAGGGATTTCTCATGTATTTTGTGGGAATTTGTGGAGATTTGGTGGGATATTTTTCTAGAATTTGGTCGTGTTTTGAGAAGATTTAGGGAATTTTGTGGTGTTTTTTCTTGAAGTTTGTGGGAAACTGTGCTGATTTTATTGGGCGTTTCAGGAATTTGGTCGAGTTTTCAGAAGATATAGGGAATTTTGTGAGATTTTTCCTGGAATTTTGTTGGATATTAGGGAGATTTTGTGGGATGCTTGTGGAACTTTGAGGGACTTTTCTGGAATTTGGTGAGATTCTGTAGAGAACTGACGAATTATCAGGGATTTTTCATGTATTCTGTGGGAATTTGTGGAGATTTGGTGGGATATTTTTCTAGAATTTGGTCGTGTTTTGAGAAGATTTAGAGAATTTTGTGGGATTTTTCTTGGAATTTTGTTGGATATTGAGGAGATTTTGTGGGATGTTTGTGGAACTTTGAGGGACTTTTCTGGAATTTGGTGAGATTCTGTAGAGAACTGACGAATTATCAGGGATTTTTCATGTATTCTGTGGGAATTTGTGGAGATTTGGTGGGATTTTTCTGGAATTTGGCCGTGTTTTGAGAAGATTTAGAGAATTTTGTGGGATTTTTCTTGAATTTTGTTGGATATTAGGGAGATTTTGTGGGATGTTTGTGGAACTTTGAGGGACTTTTCTGGAATTTGGTGAGATTCTGTAGAGAACTGACGAATTATCAGGGATTTTTCATGTATTCTGTGGGAATTTGTGGAGATTTGGTGGGATTTCTCTGGAATTTGGTAGAGTTTTGAGAAGATTTAGGGAATTTTGTGTTGTTTTTTCTTGAATTTTGTGGAAAAATGTGCTGATTTTATGGGGCGTTTCTGGAATTTGGTGGGGCTTTTCAAGAATTTTGTGGTATTTTGAAAAGGTTTAGGGAATTTTGTGGTGTTTTTTCTGGAATTTTGTGGGAAACTGTGCTGATTTTATGGGGCGTTTCTGGAATTTGGTCGAGTTTTCAGAAGATTTAGGGATTTTTGTGAGATTTTTGTGGGATGTTCTGGGAATTGGTAGAGATTTTGTGGGACATTCCTGTGAATTGGTAGGGTTTTGAAATGATTTAGGGAGTTTTGTGGGACTTCTCTGGAATTTTGTGGGGTTTTTCTGGAATTGTGTGGGATTCTGAGGAGACTTGAAGAATTTTGAGGAATTTGATTTAGATTTTTGTGGGAATTTGTGGAGATTCTGTGGGATTTTTCTGGAATTTGGTGGGCCTTTTCACGAACTTTGTGTGGTTTTGAGGAGACTTGAAGAATTTTGAGGAATTTTTCTTAGATTTTGTGGAAACTTGTGGAGGTTTTGTGTGATTTTTGTGTGATTTTGTGGGATATTGAGGCGATTTAGGGATCTTGAGGGATTTTTCATGTATTTTGTGGGAATTTGTGGAGATTTGGTGGGATATTTTTCTAGAATTTGGTCGTGTTTTGAGAAGATTTAGGGAATTTTGTGGTGTTTTTTCTTGAAGTTTGTGGGAAACTGTGCTGATTTTATTGGGCGTTTCAGGAATTTGGTCGAGTTTTCAGAAGATTTAGGGATTTTTGTGAGATTTTTGTGGGATGTTCTGGGAATTGGTAGAGATTTTGTGGGACATTCCTGTGAATTGGTAGGGTTTTGAAATGATTTAGGGAGTTTTGTGGGACTTCTCTGGAATTTGGTGGGGTTTTTCTGGAATTGTGTGGGATTCTGAGGAGACTTGAAGAATTTTGAGGTATTTGATTTAGATTTTTGTGGGAATTTGTGGAGATTCTGTGGGATTTTTCTGGAATTTGGTGGGCCTTTTCACGAACTTTGTGTGGTTTTGAGGAGACTTGAAGAATTTTGAGGAATTTTTCCTAGATTTTGTGGAAACTTGTGGAGGTTTTGTGTGATTTTTGTGTGATTTTGTGGGATATTGAGGCGATTTAGGGATCTTGAGGGATTTTTCATGTATTTTGTGGGAATTTGTGGAGATTTGGTGGGATATTTTTCTAGAATTTGGTCGTGTTTTGAGAAGATTTAGGGAATTTTGTGGTGTTTTTTCTTGAAGTTTGTGGGAAACTGTGCTGATTTTATTGGGCGTTTCAGGAATTTGGTCGAGTTTTCAGAAGATTTAGGGAATTTTGTGAGTTTTTTCTGGAATTTTGTTGGATATTAGGGAGATTTTGTGGGATGCTTGTGGAACTTTGAGGGACTTTTCTGGAATTTGGTGAGATTCTGTAGAGAACTGACGAATTATCAGGGATTTTTCATGTATTCTGTGGGAATTTGTGGAGATTTGGTGGGATATTTTTCTAGAATTTGGTCGTGTTTTGAGAAGATTTAGGGAATTTTGTGGGATTTTTCCTGGAATTTTGTTGGATATTGAGGAGATTTTGTGGGATGCTTGTGGAACTTTGAGTTACTTTTCTGGAATTTGGTGAGATTCTGTAGAGAACTGACGAATTATCAGGGATTTTTCATGTATTCTGTGGGAATTTGTGGAGATTCTGTGGGATTTTTCTGGAATTTGGTAGAGTTTTGAGAAGATTTAGGGAATTTTGTGGGACTTTTCTGGGATTTTGTTGGGTATTGAGGACATTTTGTGGGATGTTTCTGGAATTTGGTGGGGCTTTTCAAGAATTTTGTGGTATTTTGAAAAGGTTTAGGGAATTTTGTGGTGTTTTTTCTTGAATTTTGTGGGAAACTGTGCTGATTTTATGAGGCGTTTCTGGAATTTGGTCGAGTTTTCAGAAGATTTGGGGATTTTTGTGGGATTTCTGTGGGATGTTCTGGGAATTGGTGGAGATTTGGTGGGACATTCCTGTGAAATGGTAGGGTTTTGAAATGATTGAGGGAGTTTTGTGGGACTTCTCTGGAATTTTGTGTGTTTTTTCTGGAATTGTGTGGGATTCTGAGGAGACTTGAAGAATTTTGAGGAATTTTTCTTAGATTTTGTGGAAACTTGTGGAGGTTTTGTGTGATTTTTGTGTGATTTTGTGGGATATTGAGGCGATTTAGGGATCTTGAGGGATTTTTCATGTATTCTGTGGGAATTTGTGGAGATTTGGTGGGATTTTTGTGCATTTTGGCCGTGTTTTGAGAAGATTTAGAGAATTTTGTGGGATTTTTCTTGAATTTTGTTGGATATTGAGGAGATTTTGTGGGATGTTTGTGGAACTTTGAGGGACTTTTCTGGAATTTGGTGAGATTCTGTAGAGAACTGACGAATTATCAGGGATTTTTCATGTATTCTGTGGGAATTTGTGGAGATTCGGTGGGATTTTTCTGGAATTTTGGTTGTGTTTTGAGAAAATTTAGGGAATTTTGTGGGATTTTTCGGGGATTTTGTTGGGTATTGGGGACATTTTGTGGGATGTTTCTGGAATTTGGTGGGGGTTTTCAAGAATTTTGTGGTATTTTGAAAAGATTTTGGGAATTTTGTGGTGTTTTTTCTTGAATTTTGTGGGAAACTGTGCTGATTTTATGGGGCGTTTCTGGAATTTGGTCGAGTTTTCAGAAGTGTTAGGGATTTTTGTGAGATTTTTGTGGGATGTTTGTGGAACTTTGAGGGACTTTTCTGGAATTTGGTGAGATTCTGTAGAGAACTGACGAATTATCAGGGATTTTTCATGTATTCTGTGGGAATTTGTTGACATTTGGTGGGATTTTTCTGGAATTTGGTAGAGTTTTGAGAAGATTTAGGGAATTTTATGTTGTTTTTTCTTGAATTTTGTGGGAAACTGTGCTGATTTTATGGGGCGTTTCTGGAATTTGGTCAAGTTTTCAGAAGATTTAGGGAATTGTGTGAGATTTTTCCTGGAATTTTGTTGGATATTAGGGAGATTTTTTGGGAGGCTTGTGGAACTTTGGGGGACTTTTCTGGTATTTGGTGAGATTCTGTAGAGAACTGACGAATTATCAGGGATTTTTCATGTATTCTGTGGGAATTTGTGGAGATTTGGTAGGATTTTTGTGCATTTTGGCCCTGTTTTGAGAAGATTTAGAGAATTTTGTGGGATTTTTCTTGAATTTTGTTGGATATTGAGGAGATTTTGTGGGATGTTTGTGGAACTTTGAGGGACTTTTCTGGAATTTGGTGAGATTCTGTAGAGAACTGACGAATTATCAGGGATATTTCATGTATTCTGTGGGAATTTGTGGAGATTCTGTGGGATTTCTCTGGAATTTGGTGGGGTTTTTCCTGGAATTGTGTGGGATTCTGAGGAGACTTGAAGTATTTTGAGGAATTTGTTTTAGATTTTGTGGGAATTTGTGGAGATTCTGTGGGATTTTTCTGGAATTTGGTGGGCCTTTTCAAGGACTTTGTGTGGTTTTGAGGAGACTTGAAGAATTTTGAGGAATTTTTCTTTGATTTTGTGGAAACTTGTGGAGGTTTTGTGTGATTTTTGTGGGATTTTGTGGGATATTGTGGCGATTTCGGGATCTTGAGGGATTTTTCATGTATTTTGTGGGATTTTGTGGAGATTTGGTGGGATATTTTTCTAGAATTTGGTCGTGTTTTGAGAAGATTTAGGGAATTTTGTGGGATTTTTCCTGGAATTTTGTTGGATATTGAGGAGATTTTGTGGGATGCTTGTGGA
>NW_028256056.1:0-59189 GCF_971803275.1 Cyanistes caeruleus | reverse complement strand
TACGGATTTATATATGGTATATCGATTATATATGGGTGTGCAAAAATTCATTTGCATAAAATTCACGGTGTACAAAACTCACCATGTTCAAACAACACCTAAACTTGGGGTTTTTTCTGTATTTATGTACTTGTCTACATATTGTCTGAGTTGCCTAATGAGAAACATTATTTCACATCTGCCCAAAGAGAAAAGCACTATCACAGGCCCCCAGCTCCTTCTGCACACGCAGTTTTGCCTCCCTGAGTTGGTTCAGAAGAGGCTGAGGTTCTGCACCATGCAGAAAAACCATCATAGGAGTGGCCACACGCCTTAGGATCTGGAGCTGCAGCCAAATGCGTCTCCAGGTCTCTGGATGCTTCTCTTTCATGTTTTTCCCACCATCTGCCCCCTCCACCCTGAGCTTAAGGCCTGAATTTGTTGTCCAGTGCCAGAACTGACATGACAGAAGCTGTCCTCTGGCTCTTGTGGGCATATGCTCACCCTTCACTGAACCCCTTAAAGTCTCAGTCCCAGTTCCATTTCCCCAAGGCAGGAGACCAATCTTCCCAAACTGGGTGGGATGGGCCAAGTTCAGGGTCTGTGTTTATAGACAGAGGTGGGGTCATTTGGTTTCTGGTGCATGGATGATGCAGGAAAACATTTTCATTGATCTCAGGGGAATTTACTGGTAGGCAATGCTTCTGCCTGTGTGATCAAAAGGCATTTTGCACACACGACAGCTTGGGAATCCAGCTGATGTCATGGAACTGGTTCCCACTGCCTTTGGAGTGACTGGGACAGTCCTTCAGTGACCCTGAGGGGCAGATGATTGACTGAAATACCATATACCATTGACCAACAGATAAGTGCAGGAGAGAGTCAATGTCAGGTTTTATTAATGCCTAATTAAGGCAGATAAAAGATGACTTCCCTTGACTAATTTTCTCTCCTGAACCTGGTCACACTCTCTCTTTCAAAGGGGCTTAGAGAGGCAAAGCCGGTGTGTCGAGCATCCCAACTGGCTCCCTTTGGCTGCTGAGCATAATCCTATCTGGGCCTGGAGGCTGGCTCCCGGGGGATTCTGTCCTTACAAGCAGATAAGGCATTTGGTGCGGTGCCAGAGCACATTTATTACACAGAATAAAGCTGAACCAGCAGCTCAGCCTGGCTGACTGCCCAAACCACTCCAGAGCAGGCGGGTTGGGCTGGCAGGCTCTGTCTGAATGGCACCAAAACTTGAGCTGCTGTTCAAGGCTGCTTTGCCCTCCTGCTCCCAGCAAGGACTGGGGAAGGCAGCTGCATTTGGAGCCCTTTCTGTCAGGCAAAGCAAAGCAGGGCATCTTTAAATGGTCTGGGGAAGTAAATGAGTCTCCTGTCACCTCCAAAAATGCAAATCGCTCTCTCCACTGCCCACATTACTCCCTGGTCAGTTGGTTCATTTGTGGTGGGATACTTACTTGATGTTGTAGCCTTACTTGGTCACAACGTTGTTAAAAAGTGAAGAAAATAAAAGCAGAGATAGCCTTGTATCTCAGGCTGGCTGGCATGCCAGTAACTTTAGGGTCTGACCTTCAAAAGTGAGATTTTCTTCTTCAGCTCAGACTGACCAGGAGCTGCCTGGCACAAGGTTTGGCTCAGAGCAGAGCATAGCATCATAAAATCATTTGGGCTGGAAAGGACCTTTAATATCACTGAGACCAAACAATAATTCAGCCCAGCCAAGTCCACTGCTGAACCTTATCAAAGTGCCACATCTACACACTTTTAAATAGCTCCAGGGAAGGTGATGCCACCACTTTTCGTGCTTGGTAACCCTTTCAGTGAAAAAATTTTTCCTAATACCCAACCTAAACCTCCCTGGCACAACCTGAGACCATTTCTCCTTGTCCTGTTGCTTCTTATTTGGCAGAAGAGACCATCCCCAGCTCACCACAGCCTCCTGTCTGGGAGTTGTAGAGGGTGATAAGGTCTCCCCCGAGCCTTCCTTTCTCCAGGCTAAACACCCCCAGCTCCCTCAGCTGCTCCTCCTAGGCCTTATAGATCCTCATGGACTGATGGAGTCCAAAACCTGGCAGACTAGGCAGTGCTGTAATGAATTCTATAGACTCCAGAGTGCAGATGTCTGTATGTTGTGTATGCAGCCAGCTGGGAAGGGAGAAGATAAAGCAGAGACATTTCAGGGGGAGATCAGCCCGCAGCACCCTGAGCACTGCAGCGCCGGGACGCCAGCAAGCCCACCCCAGAACAAAGCTGTCACACACAGGGAGGCCACTCCTGCTCCCAGAAACAGCAGGCAGAGCAGGATATCAAGTCCTAAGAAAACACCACACTCCCCCAAATCAGTTCCACGTGTAGGGAAAGCAGCAGAGCGAAGATTATTTGCCACAGCTTCTTTCCAAGGATGATGTAAGAGAAAAACAGCAATAAAGATGTCTGGGAGAGAACATTTGTGACCACACTGCAAACAAATATGTCCAAACTGGGAATGGCAGGTGTGGCCACACCAGCTGATGGCACTTTGTCTCAGGACAAAGTCATAAAGATTTTTGTCATAAAGACCAGCACCAAGATAGTTCTGATGGCAGAGTGCCAAGGGACAATCTTCTCAGCATTCTTTCACTGAAAACAACTCATGAGAATAACTTCAAGATGCTTTCATCTAAAAGCTGTGGAGCATTTGATAAACAGAAGCTGCATTTCCAAACACAAGTATTATTAACCCAGTCTCCAAAACCCTTATTGCTGTCAGTTGAGCAGTTTTTAATTGATTTGATCACATCAGTTATGCTTTATTAGTGAGACTCCAGACATGCCCTGTGAACCAGTAGAGAAAAGGCACTGGATTCTGTTGGTGCCTGAAGATTCTGTGTCATCTGTTGTTGTGCTGTGGGTAAAAAGCTTTCTCTGACATGACTCTCCTGTAATTTGAAGCCAGCAGTTTTATCCTCATTCTGAATCATCCATCTATGAGATGTTTTTCTGTTAGTCTGCAGCTAAAGGTTATCCTAAACTAGAGGTAAAATGGAAGATCTCTGCTGTCTGAATCGAGGTACATTTTCCTCACGCAGTCATGCAGAAGAGGTTGAAATCACCATGGGAAGCTGGAAGCTCCCACCAGCAAGAGCAGGGCAGGAATCACCAGTCAATGTGCACCTTCTAGGCTCAAGAAGTGAGGATAGATACTCTTCATGGTATGGCTGGAACCCACAGATGAGGATATGTGAAATTCCCAATTCAACAGACATTCACCTGATACCAAACTAGGTCTCCTGTGTAAAGCAAAACTACATAGTTTGTCCAGAAGTTTCCTGAAGGAAGCATATAACCTGAAATAAAAAAGTTTAAAGTCAGATTCTAATGAGGAGTGGGGGTAGGGGGCAAAGGAATAGAGAGGGTTTAGCAAAACAAAAGTATGGTAGGTTATTTGAACTATATGTCTGGCTTGAAACAAAATTAAGTGGTTTCACTGAAACTTTTTAAAAGAAATTCAGTTTAGGTTCATCTCTAAAGAAAATACTACTTCAACATGAAAACTGCTAAAAGTTCTGCCTTAAAAATGCCTAATGAGCTTTTTTCAAATTTTCCAGGAGTTTTTCTTTAAAACAGCTTAAAGACTTTGATGTGAATTTCTGACTGGTATCAGTCTACTCCAAAAGACTTCTTGTGTAGAAAACGTAAAAACAATGATCCCAGCTTGATTTTTTTCCCTGCCCTGCTCCAACATGTCCTAATCACAGCACTACCATCCTGCAGCAGAAGCTTTCCCAGTACATCCTAACAGCAGGAACTGTGTGATATCCAATTCCCACACTCCCTGTCTGCCTTACACATCCGGGCAGGGGCTGTGCAGTACCTAACAGCAGGATACCTTATTCCTATTTTCCCTTAAGCATTATAATGCTTAGCTAGATTAACATTTTTTAGTGTGTGTGATTAGCATACTGCAAAAGGAGGGCAGTTGTTGCAGTAGCTTTTGTAAGGGTACAAAGAAATCCAACTGTTGAGTGGATCCAAATGCACACAACTGAGAAACAAACCCTTTCCAGGTATTAATCTTTCTCTCTACCTGTTCACTGGGAAGGGCTCAAATACACCAAAACATGAGTCATGATCCTTTTGCTTCCCTCCTACACTTTCAGTTATTTTTGTCCAACAGTTATCTAATTAACAGTTTCTAAGCACAAAAAAACACAACATTGTTGCTAATTACAGGCATTGTATTGCCAGGATTAAATAAGAATTGTGAAACAATAAAAAGGTTAAAAAACAGCCCTATTTGCTTCAGTCACCTCAATGCTGTGCAATGACCATTTATATCCAAGGGTAACAGGTTTTGTAGATACCCTTGGAAGGAAATAGAGAATATTCTGCAAGGTGCAAGTTCACAGAATGAAATTCACCTTTTGAGTCTGAGGGGAAGTTCAGGAATAAAAGGAGGATACAGTCAGAGCAGGCCACAAACCAAGCCCTGCAGCCCGGGAGCTGCAGCCCAGGACTTCAATCCATAATTTTACAGATATGGTCCTGATATCACAGAGACATAGAATGGCTTGGGTTGAAAGGGATCTTAAAGTTCACCTGGTTCCAACCTCCCTGCCATAGTCAGGGACATCTTCCACTGTCCCAAGCTGACATCAGACCCTGGCCTTGAGCACTTCCAGGGATGGGGCGGCCACAGCTTCTCTGGGCAACCTGTGCCAGGGCCTCAGCACCCTCACAGGGAAGAATTTCTTCCTGACACCTAATCCTGACTTACTCTCTGTCACTTTGAAACCATTTCCCCTTTGTCCTGCCACTCCATGCTCTAGTGAATAATCCATCTCCATCCTGCAGGCTCCCTACAGGTACCAGAAGGCCACAGTTAGGTCACCCCTGAGCCTTCTCTTCTCCAGGCTGAACAATCCCAAATCTCTCAGCCTTTCCTCAAGGAAAGCTGCTCCATCCCTCTGATCAATTTGGTGGTTTCCTCTGGCCTCACTCCAACAGCTCCATGTCCTTCCTGTGCTGGACCCCAGGTGTGGACACAGCACTGCAGGTGGGGTCACGCTTCTGGAGCTTGTCCAAGTCCCTCTGGACAGCATCTGGTTCACTGCACCACTCAGTTTGGTGTCACCTGCAGACCCCGTGGCAGTGCTGAGGGATGCCCCAAGCCCAGGTGCCAGATTTGGAGGCACCAGACCTGGGAAGGCTGTGCTTGGAGCGAGATCCCCTGCGTGTGAGCAGGCAAGCTCAGCTCAGCGCCCGTCCTGCACGTGGCCCCGGTGCGGACGCTGGCTCTACCAGACATCCCACACAAGAATCCCTCACTACATGCTGAATTCCACACAAACATGACAGGAGTTTTGCAAAACCATGTCAGCCATGCTTGAAGTTGCCAAGTATTTCTGGATGTCCCAGCTGGCCACCACGTACCACATGGCCTCTTGGTCCCCTGGCTCCCCACCCCCAGTGGGATAGGGTGGAGAGACAGAAAAAGGCAGAACCTGTGGGCTGAGGTAAAAACTGTAATTATCAAAATAAAATATTATTATAGTAATAATCACAATAATAATCAAAATTATAATTAGAGAAGTAGAATTAGTAGTAATAAAAGGGGACATTAAAATAAGAGAGGAATAAAACCCAAGAGGAAAAAGTGATGCTTCATCAGTGTGTTATCAACATTATTCTCACACTAAATCCAAAACACAGCACAGCTAATAGGGAGAAAATTAACTCTATCCCAGACAAAACCAGGACACCTGATAACACTTCTGTGCACATGACAGCCACAACCAGGTAATTATTATTTTTGTGGGGATGTGAAGTTTACAGCCTTCTGGGGGTGGAAACAGCAGTTGCTTGGTTCATTTTCATTTTCAGTGTACAGCACATTTAAATCCCAGTTTGATATGTTCTGCACCATTATGTCTTGCTAAAGTTGGCAGCATCTGGAACCCAAAGAAATGCTGAACCAGCATTACATTACATTGCCCAGGACTGCCAGCTGGCTGATGGCATCAGCACTCCTCAGAGGGTCTTCCAAATGACAAGTTTTGCAGCAGGAAAAAGTCCCAAGTAGCAACTCCCATCCTAATCCACTGTCTGGGATGCCCAGTTCTTCAAGGCAATGTGTTAAAACACTTCAGAAATTAATACCATTATTTTTAAAGTGAAGTTCAAACTGAATATTTTGGTGTGAATGGAGGGGAGCTAAATGACAGCAGAGGTAAATTTTGAAATAAAAGTGTATTTCATTTCAATGGCATTGGAAAACTTCATTTTGAAAGTCTCAAAGTGAAACAATGCTTTGGTTTTATTATTTCATCAAACAAAGCAGTGCAGAAATCCATGAAAAAGCTAAAGTGATTCCATTGCCCTGAAATTACAGTTGTGAACTGAGAGAAATAAAGATAAATTCTAGCTACTCCTTGGCAGTAGCACAGCAAGGAGCAGCAGGTAGAGCAGTAGGTGCCCAGGAATCACTTGGGACTCCATTTCAGGGTGAGTGGAACACTGGATTTCACTTTTCTGGTCTTCTCTCAGATGGGCACTGTCAGTCAGAGGGAGCAGCAGATGTCCAAGGCCATGCTCCATGTCGGTGTTTCCAGCAGCTGGGGACCCCTGAGCCCGTGATCCCCACGCTCAGTTGGTTTTAGGGTGCCCCTTCCTGGGAGGTGGATTTGCTGCTGGCTGGTGCTCACACACGTGGCTGTGGGATCAGGGTATCTGAACATGGGTGTTCGTGGCTCCAGACGTTCCAAGTTTGGGATTGCTGCCCACAAATAGTTGTGGCTTGGAGCCCTGTGTGCTGTCACCATTTGGGTTCTGATTTCTGCTAGTCATTGCTCAGCTCTGACAAATCTATATAAGAAAAAGATCCTTTTACTAAAGCTGATAAGAAATTAGACTCTCTCAATTCCAAAGACAGTTGACATCAGACATGGATGAATAGGGCTGACAGTGGAATAAAAAGTTATTTGCCTTAACCAAACTCTCTTTATGGGGAGAAATATAATTCACAAAGAATAGGTAGCAGATTGCTCCAAGTAACCATAAAACAGGATGGCTGGCAAACATCTGAACAGCTTATCCTCACACTGTTTCCATTACTCTGGCTGGGTAAGCAAGAAATACCACGAGACAACTTGTTCCCTGGGAGAAACAGAGGGTCCTAACCCATATGTCAGTAGCAATCATAGAGATGTAGGGCTGGCTGCCATTTGGTAAATGCTGATGCTTTTTCAGGGTTGTTGGTTTGGCTACTTTGTAATTATATATAAATATATATATATATATATATATATATATATATATATAAAGAAGGGTAACTCACTCTCAAAAAAATCAAGCTATTGTTACTCAAGATGATACATTTTGGAAAAATCTGCATGAATTTTAATCGTTGAAGAAAACCAGAAAGTATATTTTTGTCCTGAAATCCACTTCTCAGTGTTGTCCCTGTCTGGCAGAAGGAGGACCTGCAGAGGAAAGCAGAATTTCACCTACACCATTATTGATAATTTTTGTTTTGTCCCAGGTGTGAGGCAGAATAAAACCCAACATCAGCCTCAGTGAAGAGGCTCACGTTGCACCCCTGTGTTTTCTTTGCATACAGTATTTCAATAACCAAATGATGGCTTGTACATTCACACCAAGGTTACTGAGCTATTCCCTGTGCCCAGGGAAAAGTCTGTGAATTCCTCCTCCAACAGCCCATCTCTTTTATCAGTAATAACAGGAGTGATGGGCTCAAGTTCACCTTCGTGGTGGCTGGAGCAAGGAGTGAAGTGTCTGCCCCATCCTGGGTGATAGCAGACAGCAGAGCCAGAGTCCTCAGGGGCACTTCATCTCTGTCTTACTTGTGAGCCTGAGTTTCAAATCAAACATTCACACCTTTTTTCTTTTTTCTTTTTTTTTTTTTAAATCAGATAAACGGGGTTGAAAAGTTTAGAAAGGAAAGTATTTATTTTAAAGGCTTTTTGAATGCATCAAAAACCAGTGTTTAACTGCTTGGGGGTTTCTGCCCCCACTCTGTGTTTCTCTGCACTTATCTAGAAAAGTTGGTAGAGACAGGTGGTTTCTTTTTTCTGAAAAAAAATATAATAAAATAAAAAAGGAGTTGAAATTCTACTCTTCCAATAGTTTACAAGTGAGTATTTTTCAATGTATTGAAAGCCAATAAGTATAAAGTTATTTTTAATCTCTTCTAGAATAAATCCATTTCCAGAAGCTTGGCTGGCAAAAGCCAAGAAGTCAATTTGCAGCTGAAGTCTTTCACTGGCTCATTTTCATTCCACTTTGAGGACTGCAGGGGAAATTAAAGGTTGCCTGATGTATGAGTCTTTTTTGGGTGTTGCTTGTTGGTACTGAATATAGAGTGCAGGAGGCCCATGGCTGAGGCTCCCTTTTCCCCTTCCTAACTGTATTATGCTTTTATTCAGCTTCACAGCAGGGATACAAAACTCTCCTCTTTTGAACAAGTGGCATGTCAGTAACTCACTTACCACATGCTGCTTCCTGAAGGAAAAAATACCCTCCAAACCCCATCAAATGTACATTTTCTTTGACATGGACAACATTTCCAAACCCTTATTTCAGTGACAGATTAAGTCATTTGTGCAGTGACCTCTGACATGAGCATTTATATCTCAGTCTTTGCTTTCTAAATGTTTGTTCTCTCACTTTGCCACCAACGCTGGTGACAGTATCCAAATACCTAAAAATCCAGATGCATGAGAGGGCATCTGAGCCACATGGGACTGCTTCTTCTGGCTTCCTCCCTGCCTTGAGATTGTTCCTTTAACAACATCTTTCCGTCTGCTACCAGATAAGCCTGGTCAGGTTTGATCTGACTGTGAAGCAGCTGGGACTGGGGACAGCTGGAGGATGGGAAGTGACAGGACAAAGTGTGCTCAGAGTCTCTGCCCATCACGGGGTCGAAACCATGTCTGTAAATCACAGGCACTTTAGATAAGCTCTTGAGAAATGAAATCCCTGGCACTGAGCGTCCTGAAGGGAGCTGCACCTCCCACAGTAAAACAGCAATGTGACATCTTTTCCCTCTGCCGGGGCACAAAGGAGAAGGACACTGCTCCTGACTCCCCACACGGTGCGAAGGAAACTGCATCTCTTCCCATCAGCAGCCACACCGAGACCCACTGGCTGGGAAAACAGCTCCACTGCTGCTTCTCTCATTATCCTCCAATGAATCATTGTTAAAAATATTTTGCTTTTGATGTATCTGCATAGATTAGAGGCAGAGAAGCTGCTGACCACAGGGGTGTACGCACAGAGCTTCCCTGTTAACCACTCACCCTGCGTCTGGTCCAGAGCCACAAAGCTTTGCAGTCCAGGGCTGAACTCGGGGTGAGCAGTTCAAACAAATCCCAAATCTCCAAGCTGAACTCAGTCAAACTGCTGGGTTCATCTTCCATATCAAAAGCATACATAATTATGGAGATAAAGGGATGCACGAGCCCTGGTGTACTCAGAAGGCTGGTGAACTTTAGCCTTCACCTAGAGATGGTTTCCCTTTGCTTAGATCTGCTTGGGAATGGCATATTTGATTTTTAATTTTTAATGAGGATTAAAAAAGCAGTGACTGCATGGAACTGCTTTTGCAAACAGATTCATGTATCATCATTTCCTGAAGAACAATTATGTTGCTGTTTCGTTACTCAGAATTTCAGTTTGCAAAGTGAAAGATGTACCATTTGGAAAACTGAAAACTAAAATCCTCTTTGGCCATGCTCCATGTAACACCATTCACCTACTAAAATTAGCAGTAGCTTCTTCCTAAGGAAGTTTTCAGAAGGGGACCAAAAATACTTGGAAATGTTTTCCTGTGAAACCTGCTGTGCAGCCACAGACCCGAGCTTCTAATTTATTGCAGATCCCCAAACCACAGTGGGGTCCAAACTAAAATCTCAAATGCTGCTGTGGCCAGTTCTGGGTGTGGGACAAGAATTCTGTGTTGAAATACAAGGTTCAGCCTTGTGTCCTTTAGCTACAAGACAGGCTTTCCTCCTACAAAGGGCCCCTGAACAGAGGGGAAGCAGCCTCAGACCTGCTGAACCCACAGGAGTGTGGATAACCATGGGCAGGTTTTGGGTCACATTGCTTGACCTCTTCATTTTTCCTTCTTTTAACAGAAGGTGAGCAAGCCTGAGGTCCTTTTGTAAAGCACTGCCTTGAACAGGTAACTTCAAAGCTAAGGCCAAAAGAAAGGAACTTCTCTGGGTTTTTGTGTATGCTTCAACACAGGAAATAAATATTTTGCTAACCTGAGGCTGAAGTAATTTTCCTTATGTCAAATATATAATTCTTTTGAGGGAAGTGGTTTCTAAATGTTCTGGCTGCAGGGGAGGAGGAAGATGTGCAGGTCCAGAGCTGTTTTGCTGCTGCTCTGTTCCTCTGCAGCACTTGGCAGCCTTTGGTAGGGCAAATTCTCTTTTGCTGGGTTTGGTCCAGTCTCCTGCCAGCAGTAGGAATGCTGCTCAGGAAGAATGACACAACAGGTTTGGTGTAATTTAGGAAAACCTTGGGTGAATATTTATCTACTGTGTAAGGAGTGTCAGTAAATATTTGCATTTTAATGGGCACTGGTTGGGGGTGCCAGAATGCCCCTAGGAATGAAAGCACCCCAAATCCACCCGTGTGCCCGAGGCACTGATCAGGACAGACACTCAGCTCTCTGAACACACCTTCAGGCAGGGGGCTGTGACATATGGCAGGCACAGAGCTGTGACAGCACTGAGGTGTCTGGGAGGAGACACACGACAAAAGTGTGGCCTCAAACAGCGATGGAGCCGCGTGGGAGGCGGTCAGCACGAATCCTGCACGCTTCAGCTGCTGAGGATGCACAGCCAGGCTGTCCCACAGAGCTCAGCACAGCCAGCACCTCACCTGCAGCACTGCCAGCAAAAGCCTGGATAAAAGCAGAGGAGCAGCCTTTGCCAACTGCCCCATGTGAATGCAGTATTAAGTTCGATTTTGTGGGGGTTTTTTGCAATAAATATGATATTAGATTTTCTCATCTAAAGGCTAGAAATCCTACAGAACACCCAAAGCAGAAACCCCCCTCAATTTTGCCTTTCATTTACTGGCCAAAGTGCTGTCTGGATAAGATCTGAGTCTCCAAAAGCAAAAGGCAAAACCTTGCACAGCAAAACCTTGGCAGCCTCTGCTTGCAGGCAGGTACTGAGCTCAGCCAGCTCACCAAGCCAGGTGCCCAGCCAGCTGTGACTGGAGCTGCTGCAGAGCTTTTCCCACCAGGATTTCTAATTAAAATGGAAAGAACAAGAAGGCAAATTCAGCAAAAGCAGAAAATATTGGACAAAACATTACGTACGAGAGATGCTAAGCACATGTTTGTGCTGCTGGCTCCATGCACTTCTGAGCTTGCCATGCTGCTGGAGAGCTGCCTCAGCCTGTGGGGCTGAAGTTGGCATGGAAGCTACTCAGGTCATCTGGCTGTGAAACCTCTGTGCCTCAGTTTCCCCACCTGTGGAAAAGAGGTGATGTTTCTCCTGTAAGGGCTGTGAAGAACCAAGCAGGAAAGGAGAAAATGTGCCCAGCTTCACTAACATAACCAATGCTCCAGCAGAATTCCTGCCATGCCTGTTCAGCAATCTGGCCCTGGCCTTGGCTGGCCCTCAAATGACGGGAGCCTAAGGAAAGCAGGCAGCTGCTGCTGCTGCTGCTCCTGAGGCTTTGCTCAGTCCTCATAACCAAACACAAATGT
Organism: Cyanistes caeruleus; assembly: GCF_971803275.1. Lineage (NCBI taxonomy): Eukaryota > Metazoa > Chordata > Aves > Passeriformes > Paridae > Cyanistes > Cyanistes caeruleus. Next base: position 47,482 of record NW_028256056.1, on the reverse strand, counting down.
GAGAGCTGCCCTCCAGTATTTATGCAGTTAATCACTGCCACTTAGCCTGCCAAAACATTAATTTAACTTTGGGACCCCCTCTGAAAAGCTTGAGGAGCTGCCTGGCTGGGAGGCACAGCAGAGCATCACTCAGGTCAGCGTTCCCATTCCCACCACACTCCTCACATGGAGCCCGAGCTGCCTGTCATCCCCTGGGGCATGGCAGCTCTTAAAAGGCCAAGGGCTTGGTGTAAAACACAGCCTGGTGGCTCTGGCATAGCTGTTGTGTCTCCTGCTGTGCTGGCAGAGGGTTGCAAGTGTGGCTCTCCCTGTGTCCACAGAATCCCTGTGCTCCCCACAGCCCTTCCAAAACTTGTTTGCTGTATGGAGCTCTCCTGAAGGGCCCCCAGCTGGGATGCTGCAGGGCAAATCTGAAAGCATCGAGGGGAAGGGGTGGAAGAAAAGCAAAGTGGCAATGCAGAGGAACCCTAAGGGATGTGGGGATTTCAACAGAGAGCAATTCAGCCCTGGACATACACAGCCCCCTGAGGGACAGGGAATATTGGCAATTTTACAGCGGCTGTGACTCTAAGCCAGGCTTGTGCTGACACCTCTGTGGTGGTAGCAAATCTGCCCTGAGAAGGCTGCCCATCCAGCCATCCATCCATCCATCCATCCATCCATCCATCCATCCATCCATCATCCATCCATCCATCCATCCATCCATCCATCCATCATCCATCCATCATCCATCCATCCATCCATCATCCATCCATCCATCCATCCATCCATCATCCATCCATCCATCCATCCATCCATCCATCCATCCATCCATCATCCATCCATCCATCCATCATCCATCCATCCATCCATCATCCATCCATCCATCCATCCATCCATCCATCATCCATCCATCATCCATCCATCCATCCACCCATCCATCCATCCATCATCCATCATCCATCCATCCATCCATCCATCCATCCATCCATCCATCCATCCATCCACCCACCTATCCCTGTCCCCACGCCTGCCCCCAGCCTCTGGACCCCAAACCCCAGCCCCATCCTGGTGGTTCTAACATTGTGCTGCTGTGATCTGCTGAAATGCTGAATTACAGCTGCCTAAAGCCTGGGGTCTGCAGAGCCAGGCCTTGAAAACTCCCATCTTTCCTCTTTTAATTCTTGGAAGAAAATGGCAGTGCCTTCTCTAAGTGGACCAGATGCATTAGTGCATTCAGTGTATGGCGAACAAGAGTGGCTGAAATTGAAGGTCTGTCACTTTTTTCATTACAAACTGTATTGTTGGAGCTTTACTCCTCAGCTGCAAATGGCTGTAGGCTGGAACTTGGCAACATGATCTCAGACAAAAAGTGTGCTTTTATTTTCTGAACCTTCTATTTTTTTTTTAAAAAAAATAAAAAAATCCCATTTTTGCATTATGCATAAACAGCAGGCTGCTGTTAGAGGTGTTTTTGCCACCCTTCTGGAATGCAGAGGAGCTGACAGCCTGTGTTTAAAGGTGAATTTAGTAGGGCAGGCTTGTGGCTGACCCCTCTGTGATTTTAACATAGCTTTAGGAGTGTGAAAATAGAGCTATGGGCTAAACCTACACTGCCGATGGAAAAGAGCAATGAGATCCTCCTCGATGTGCTACAGACACATGGTGGCTGCATGTGACATGTTTTTCTCTCTGATTTTGCTGTCTTTGTTAAACTGACAAGCTGTTCTGTGGAAATAAACACACCCAGCACAGCCGTCTGTCTGTCCAGGGCACTGACCTTCCCAGCAGGATTCTCAGCTATGCTGGTACCTGCAAGAATCTGACTTGTGAAAGTGTGGGTGGGAGGCAAGTGTGGGGAAAAAAAAAAGGGGCTTGTGGCAGAAAGCACCGAAGCAAATAATGTTATGGACTTTGTTGTTATTCTTGCCCTAGATTATCTCTGTCTTCTAGTGGAAAATCTCTCCCTCAAAACTGGATTCAGGCCTGGCCCTGAATAGCTGCTTTCTGTATCATATGTTTTTTTCCTCTCCCTTTTACTGTCAGAGGGGATTCTTTGATGCTCTTTCTCCTACAGAGTCTGTTTTCCAGTTGCCATGGCCATGAACAGCCAGAGAAGCAGGGTTCCTGGGAACCAGAGAAAAATGTGGTTGGTGATAGCTTAGCACAGCGTTTCAAAGGAATAAATCAATTGTCCTGACTAATACATCACACAATCTCTGACATAAAGTTCAGGTCTAGGATCCAAGCCTGGCAGCAAATTGTTGGAATTTGGTAAAAGGACATATTTTCCTCCAGGATTACCTCAGTGTGTCCAGGCTGGTGAGAAATCTGCAGTCAATTTAAGAAATTTGTCATGCTCGAAACAAAAAGGCAAACATCACAAAAGATAGAGATTTTAGCAGATCTTTGCTTTTGTTGAGTTTCTGTGATGTTGTTCCAGGAGGTGTGGTGAACCATTCTGCCCAAATGTACTTTTGCCAGGAACTTAAGTAACCCCCACGAGCCCTGTCTGAGATCTGGATCTTCCCTGGCAGGAGATGCAGAGCTGGGATGGATTTTCTCATGGAAGCTCATTCTGATGTCAAACCTGAATTGAACCTGGGGGCTCCTGAGACCTTTGATGTGACCAAAAGTTGCCAAAACAGGAGACAAACTAGAGGGACCCAGGAGGGGCCCACAAGGAGAGTTACAGTGCAGACCTGGGGATGTGAGGAGTGGCAATCAGGAATGGAACTTTCACATCCAGTTCCTTGCTCCTGAATGTAGCCAACTTCTGAGGATGATGAAAGGTATTTTCCTAAGGCAGAAAAAACTCAGCCCCATATCAGTTTAACCAAACTCCCAACTGGAAATATTTGGGGCAATTAGAGAGCTCATGCTATTTTGTATTTTCCACTTCAATATGATAAAGCTGTACTGAAGACAAATGGAACTTTTTAGTCTGAAATTGCATTCACTGGAAAACATTGATTTACTTCAGCTGAAGCATTGCACAAACCCATAACAAATTCCCTGGTTAGAGAACAGCACACAACAATTGGAAGGCAGAGTCCCTACATTCTCAAAAAGAAACATCCTGACCTGCTGCTCTGAAACCAATTCATCTTGAGGTTCACCTTGCTTTCATTTTAGAAGATAAAAAGACCTTTCCCATCTCATTGCCAAATTCCTTACGACTTTGAGTTTAAACCAAAGCAAAAAGCAAAATTCATGCACTTGAGCGCTGGGTGCTTTTGTCACTTGTCAGATTCTCCATTTCACTTCACATCTTATTACACTTTCATTCTTAATGCTGTCCTGCAGTGATGAGTTCCACAGATGAATTGCCACATGTTAAAATAGGATTTTCCTCCTTCCCTCCCAACTTAAACCCTGCCTTGAACTTCAAAGCTGGCTTCCTTAGCGAATTTAAATAAATTGCAAGCCTGCAATGATATGCTCATCTCAAGGTTCATAGCAGGCATTTGAGAGCTCAGCCTTATGTGGTTCCATGGGTCTGTGCTTTAGATAGCTGAGGAAACTTCTGGTTACTCTCTGTTCCAATAAATTGGAATGTAAACCTCGGGTCAGTTTGGGAGCCTCAGCATGAACCAGGAGCACATCCAGCTGAGCCACAAGAAATCCCTTCCACTGCTCTGTGCTGAAAAGGAAAATGTTTGCTAGTGAACAGCAGCTCAGAAACAATTATTTTCTAATGTTACCTGCTCTACTTGGGTCATTTTCTGCTCGTTTCCTTCTGCTGTGCCAACGCCTCTGCTCTGGTTCTGCCGTGGGGAGCAGCAGGCATCCCGCACATCCATTTGTGCAGAGCTGAGTTTGGATGTCAGCAATTTGTTATGGATACCTCCTGCTGCATGAGAGGGATGTTTTCTGCAGAGAGACAGCTGAGTAATCTCTCACTGCATGTACTGCAGATTAAAAAACCTGAAAATCCCCTGTCCCTGAAGACTGCCAGGCGAGCAAACATAAGGAGACAACGATCAGCTGGGACTCCAGAGATAAACTAAATAATTACCTGATGGTTATTAACAGCTTATTAACACAAATCTAATTTTATCATCACAGAGAGAATTCTGTATGAGAATGATGAGCAGCAGCAAAGGTTTCACTCCCTGCTACACAGCCTGTAACACCCTTGAGAGAGCAGAGCAGCAAAATCACAAAATTCTTGGCATGCCAAAAGATTACAGTGGCAGGCATATAAAAAGAAGGGAAATGGTCCTATAAATGCACAGACTTGTACTTTCAGAAGCCCAGAGTTAAGGCTCTTCTCCAGGAAGCCAGAGATAACAACTCTTTTTCTAAGATTTTATTCTTCATTTAAGGAAATGCAAGTATGTGTACACATTTATATGTGTGTCTGTGTTGTTTTGTTTTTTTTTCTTTTGAAGCTACAATGATTTCCCATGTTCAGTTATTTAGGAAGAAATGGTCCCTTTGACTTAGGACTGAAGGGCTGCCTGCTTTTTGATCATGAAGCTCTTGGGTTTAAGATGGAAGCAGCAGCAGCCAGAGTTGAGGCTCAGCAGAGGCTGACCCAGGCCAGACCCTTCCTCACTTCCCCATGTCACAGTGACTTCCAGGCAGGAGGATGCAAAGCAGTTTTTTGTCTTTTTACTTGAGTGCAAATAGCTAAAATACTTAGGCTTTGAAATAACTAACTACCCTTTCTTTGAACTGCCCCAAAGACAGTTTTAAAGAAAAGACAGAAGATTGCTGATAAATGTATATTGGATAAGGAAGCAAGCAGCAAGGATCTGAGGCCAGAAGCGTGCCAGGCAGTGTCACGTCCCTGCCACCTTGTGACAAGGCACTACAACTGCAAAGTGCCAAAGCCTGCAAGCCCTGGAGCTGTCAGATGAATGGACCTGGCTCTTTTCCGGGATCCCCAGAGGGAAACACAAGGGCAGGTGTCCACCCCAAGGGTGCACAGAGAGCCCCAGGCAGGGATGGAGCCACTGGCTGCTGTCTGGGGATGAAACCCCCCCGTAAGGTGACAGTGGCTTGTCACTCTCCCTGTGGGACAGGGCCCTCCAATGTCCATGGCCAGCCTCATTTTCTCAACATCCAGGTGCTGTGCTAGAGCTGGAGGGGTCAAGGCCTTTTAGAACCATAGGATCCTTTAGGCTGGAAAACCTTCTAAGGTCATCGAGCCCGACTGTGGCCCCAGCACTGCCAAGCTGCCCCCAAGCCAAGTCCCAAACACCACATCTACACATCCTTTAAATATCTGCAGGGATGGGGACTCAGCACTTCCCTGGGCAGCCTGCCTGTTCCAATGCCTGACCACCCTTTTCAGTGAAGAAATTTTTCCAAAAATCCATTCTAAGCCTTCCCTGGTGCAACTCGAGGCCATTTCCTTTTGTCATATCACTTCTTACTCGGGAGATCTCGTTACTTTAAAGTTATCTGCTTGTTGCCTAGGAGGTCTCTGGATGAGAGGAGAAATGCTCCCACCACAGAGCATGGAAGCTCAGGAGTTCCCACCCCGAGGCAGGGAGAGCAGCAGCCCTCACCAGAGCTCAGATATGAGTTTTCAGTGGTTGGCTCAGCTTTTCCTCCCAGGCAGATCTCTGCAGAGTGCTTCAAAATTGGCTGTTCAGGAGGGGGGAAAAATAGGTTAGCCAAGTTTTTTATCCAGACTTATCTGATGTTTTTGCCTTCTTTGCCTCTTCCTGACTTCCTTCTGCTAAGAAAACAGCTGCCTTTGGACTTCTAGGGGGAACTTTTATGTAATGCTTGAAAAGGAACAACAGAAAAGTGCCTTATTTTTAAAGACTCAGCCAAGAAGACACATTATTGCAGCTTCTCCATCCCCACCACATGCAGAGCTGTGGCACCAGGCCAGCTCTGCTCCTCCTCCAATTTGTTCCCAAACCTGCTGGAAGAACCGAAGGCTACTTTGGTTTTCCATTGTTCTGGTTTTCCTGAAGATCTTTTAGTGCTGTTATCCCTCAGTGGAGAGGGCCTTCCTGTCACACACTCGCTGACACAAGGTTACACAAAGCTGAAGCAAGCTCTGCTGCAGATGGGAAGGGTTTTCTTTCTTCCTCCTCTGGCACAGGTTGCCCAGAGAAGCTGTGGCTGTCCCATTCCTGGAAGTGTTCCAGGCCTGTGGATGCTCTGGGATGAGGCTCTGAGCAACCTGGTCTAGTGAAAGATGTCCCTGCCCACGGCAGCAGGGTTGGAATGAGGTGATCTCTAGAGTCCCTTCCAACCTCAACTATCCCATGATTCCATGGACTCAAAAAACCACGGAGAATAAATCTGTAAAGGTCACTAAATACATAAAAGCACATCCCCATCAACTTATTTTTGAATGAAAACTAATTGTACAAAGAGGGAGAAGTATTATATGTATTTGCTCTTTCTAGTTTTCAGGTATGATTTTAGCTATCACTTAAAGTTTTAAAATATTTTCTTTCTAAATAATAAATAGTATTAAAATGGCACTTTTTACCCTATTGCAGAAATAAAAGAAGCCATTTCATGCTTTATGCAGCCGAGCCACAGAAATCTGTGACAGAAATTTTACAGGGCAAGTCACTCCACAGTGAGTACAAACTTCCATACGAGCTGGCAGCTCATCTCCACATCAGAAACCTAACCAGGACAGTCCAACCTCAGGCTTCACGAATGGCAAGACAATAAGAGACATATTGAGGACATGCCTTAATAATATCATTACAATTTCCACATCAAGGGAGAGTATGGATGGCTCAGGATGCAGATCCTTTCCTCCCCCATGCCAGAATTCCTCCAAGCTACGGTCAAAGCTTGGGGTCTGTGTATGGTACTTTTGAAACTGAAGATGCTTGATTCTGCTAGTGAAGGTTAATAGAGGTTCTTTAAATAATAAATAGGTTTGTAAAGGTGCAAGCTGTCACCACGCTGAGCCAGCTGGAGGCCAATGAGCACAGCCAACGCTGTCTTGGGTCTGGGCTAACTCACTTTCACACTTTCCCCACCAGGTGAAGTGGCACAAATTCCCTGGGCTGCCCAAAAGAGTCCCTGTCACCCCTGGCCAGGGTTTATGTCCTGAACATCCCTTGTCCAGGAATTCCAAGGCAGGACTGTTTTCAGGCAGTGTAAGTTCAGAGACAGCACAGTCGTGGGTCCTGTTCTTGTCAGCTCTGCTGGGGGAGGATTCACAGCCCATGGACTCCTCCTTTGAGCAGGACACTTTAAAGCCCTGTCAGCAGCAGCAGCAGCAGCAGGGTTTCCTAAACCCTCCTTGCCTTTGTGAGCACCAGCTCAGGCCGTGTAATCCTACAAGCTGGGGCTGATCAGCCAGCAGCAAAGGATTTAATGCCATGGCAATTACACCTCGCAGATCAGATTGGGGCCTGATGACACAGAGCTAAGAATGCCTGTGGCAAACAGCAGCCTGGATGGCTTAAGGCTACTTGCAAGTGAGAAGAGAATTTGCCTGTCCCAGGATATTATGTGCTCTTAAGTTTTACAGAATGATGAGCCACAGAATCTTTAAGAGGAGGAAAGGATTTTGAATACTCCTGCTGGGAGGAAAATGTATCTGAGGGAAAAGGGTATCCAATGCCTCTGAAAATCCCACAGGAGCAGGCTGCAGAAATATTTCTCTATGCATGATAGTTTGAGAAAGAAGTAAGTGCAAACGGTGTCGAAATAGAAATAAATTCTAGATTTGATGTGCTGGGATGAACGGGATCTTTAGGACTTCTTCTTGTGTAAAAGTTTGTGTGGTCTGTGTGTGAACCTGTGTGGAATGGGGATTGCTCAGCTCAGGTGACAGATCTGGGGACACAGCAAAGCCACCTGCTCGAGGGGAAGGTGTCCCTGCCAGGACAGGGGTTTGGAACCAGGTCGTTCTTAAGGTCCCTTCCAACCCAAACCATTCTGTGGTGTGATGAAACAGGAGAGCTGTGAGAGAGAGGAAGGACGATTTCCTTTGGCAGGATGAATTTTTTGCCTCTCTAGTAGCAGGCTTTTGTTGGAAGAATTGTTTTGCTCTTACACTGGCCTTGGTTGAAGGTGTTTCACTGTGCAGAGGGTGGTAACAGCCTGGTGCACACATTGTTCTTTGGCAGATTACACGGACCTAGAGGGGGAAAAAGCTGCCTTGAAAAGCACAAAAAGCCCCCAGCATTTCTGTAACAGGAGCAGATACTCCTCCCCATGTTTGGAAATATCCATTAGGGATTTTTCCAGCAGATGGCAACAGCAGACCGGTTTGTAGAGCGAGGCCAGACTTTGCAGGCTGCATAAAACCTGGCTGGGCTGTACCCAAAGCATCTTCCAGGTCTGCCTCTCCCACTGCTGGTATTGGGCCTACCTGTTACCCCAGAGCATGGGTACTGTAAAATGGAATAAATCAGTGCTGCAGAAAACTGCACTACAAGCTCTGGAGCTCTCCGTGTGTTTGCGGGGCTTAAAACAAACCTGGTGCCTTTTAAACAGATGAAAATTATGGCTCTCCCTGAATAAACATGATTTCTCTCCTACATATCTTTTTGAAAAATAATAATTCAAGGGGTGATCAGAATGGGAGCACAGACAAACACAAAGAATAAAATATACAGTGCTTGATGTTTTATCAAAAAGTGTCTCTTCCCTGCCATGTCCAAAAGTTGGATTGGTGGACCAAACTTTTCACCACAGTCTTGCTATTGCTTCTGAGCCTTCTTAGCCAGATGCTCTTGGGAAGTGCTTGGTATTGCCTTGGAAATGTGATTGTCCTGTGCTGATACCTGTGGAAGGATCAGGGGGACTCCACAGCTGAGTTCCACCTCCTCTGCCCAGGCCCTGGGGAAGATGTGGAAGTTATTTTTCATAAGCATCACCCCTGCGACATCGTTCTTCCAACAAAATTTTGAGAGCAGTATTTATTTTTAATAAAAAGCAACATTATTTTGCCTTTTTCAAATTGCAATATGAATGAATCTGGAAAACATAACACAAGATAAATTTACAGCTGAATTTTCAAATCTTTTTTTTTTCAAAATTCAATCAATGTGTAGCTTTTCTCTTAAGCTGAAGTACAGACCAGATTCATAGGGTCATTCAGGTCAGAAAAGACTTTCAGGCAGTGAAAATGAACATTTAGATGTGATATGAAGCTTGGGGATCAGTGAAGAGGCTGTAAAGTCAACTGATAGTCTTTGGAAATTTTTAAAAAATGGAAAAAAGTAATTAATAATGAATTCCCTGCAAAAATGGCACAAGGAACAGGTTGCAGGGGAGATGCCTAAAAGCCAAAGCTGTGCTTCAGTGGGATCTAAGGTGGGAATTTTGCAGAGTGGCTGTACACAATTTTGTTTTCACTGGGATCAGTGAGCAGTGGCCACCCCAGAGCAGGAGGTGTCCCATCAGCTGTGGCTCAGAAGACCTGGCTGTAAAAAAAACCCCAGGTTATTGTCCCCAGGCACATGCCAGTGGCCTGGAAAAGGGTGATATTGTGATATTAACATTGCTGCTGTGTTTGTAAATGGAGGAGCTGCTCAGCCTCCTCACTTGACTGATGTTCTCAGTTGTGGCCCGGTGAGCAGCACCACTTTGCTGTCTTTCACCTCCCTGGATATTTTCTGTGCAGGGAACTGAAATGCTACTCTAACTTTTCTTCTCACACATAACTTTTCCAGAAAAAACAGCATTTTGAAGGGGAAACTGCCTTCTCACTGTCCTAGAATCCTTTATCACTTGTGATAACTCACAGCACACTCCCTACATGTGTTACCTTTATGTTAACACTGTTTGCAAGCACTGTGAATAAACCCAAATCCAACTGGGAAAGTTCCTCTTTGCTCACATTTCAATACAGGGGTGGAACTATCACCTCGGAAAGAATTTTCCTCTACCAGTGGTAGATGCAAAAAAATAAAAAATCCAACCTATGAATGCCTGCCACACCACAGCACACAAAGATGCTGCTTTTAATGGGTTAGGCTGAGGGTTCTTCTGTTGTTCCTTTGCTCTTCTAATGAGGAGGACTGTGAGATGTCTTTGAACTAGCTACAGACATGAAAGATTTAGTAAACAAGTATTCTTTATCCCATTTCTGCTAAGAGCTTGTCCTGACAGACGTCTTCTTCCTCCTGAGGTTTAGACCACAGTTTGATCTTTTTTTTCCCCCTCTTTTTCCCCTTTGGCTCCTGAAGCATTTCACAAGATGATGGGCAAAGGCCCAGCAGTACTTAGACTGATTGAACACTGGAAATGCAGACAAAAGAGAAAGCTGGAAATCACTGTTGTTCTCCAAGCTGACACTGCCAGGTCCTGAGGTCTCAGTCACGACAGTCCACATTGGCTCAGATACCCACACACAGCTCCTGTAACCCCTAGGACAAACCCACCTCTCCCTGCTGCTGCTGTGTTGTGCCTGTGGAGCAGGGAGGGAAGGAGAGGCACGCAGGCCAACACAATGGCAGTGCACAAGCTGCCAGGTGCCACCCATCTGACCTGCACTGAAGAGGAAATCTTATTTTTCAAAACTTTCCATCATGCCATACAAAACACCGAATCCTTCCAAATCTGGAAATGATAGCCTGGCATGATGCCCCAGGTCATGCCTTACATAAAGAGTTATCTTTCTCCTGCACAATGCTCTATATCCTACTTTTACAGATATTCACTGAAGCTACCTTAAATCATAACAACCAGGCCTCTGTATGGCTGTGCTTAACTCTTGCTTAGCCGAGGGCATCTTCCCATTCCTCAGGCCTCAGAAACCACTGGAACTCCCAAGTTTTCCTGGTGGCTGCCTGCTTGCAGCTGCCCTCCTCCCACTAACTGGGTCACCTGCCAGGCTTCCCACTGCACAGGGCATGGCAGCCTCCAAGGGGAGCATTTGTCTGTCTGAGAGGTGACTAAAGGCCTGAAGAAAGGAAAAAAAAAAAGCTGGGTGATAGTGTAGCTCTGAAGGTACCAGAGTCATTGGCCCTGGAGATGTGAAGGTCGCCTGGTTTCTGTTGAGCACTCTGGTCACTTTACCTGGCAGTTCCGCTGGAGAGATCCATTTCCATGTGCTGGGGCTGGCCCATCTCTGTCCCTGCTGTGCTCTGACCCTGCTGCCTGCTCAGCAGAGGCTTGCACACACCCTGCCATCAGCAGGGGCAGCCTTTGAGGCCACACCAGAGTGAGTGAGCCATTCTGACTGTGTTAACATCACCACTGATGCCTGAACTTGAATCCCAAATGTTACCAGAGCAGTTCTTCCCAAGTTCTCTGCTGACAGGAGGTTTCCCAGCTGCAGATGTGTGTCCATCCCATTGAGCCCTGAGGGAGGGACCCTGGGGATTCCTCTGTGCTGACTTGAGGGCACTAAAGGATCTGATCTTGAATTTAAGGCCTGTTTTACCCAGGGCCAGGATTCAGGCTGATTGTGCAGTCAAACAACCCTCCCTCAGAGGCTTTGAATCCCTTGACTTGCCTCGTTCCATGAGGTTTATCCTAAAGAAACCAGGTTGCAATTGTCCCTCCTCTGCCTAAAGCTTGGTGGAGTAGGTTTAGATGGCCAGTTACTGTAAGCTTTCCACTGGTGCAAGCTAGAAATTTGCCAGAAAAACTTCACATGACAAAACCTTTATCCCAGAAGTAATTTCTGGTCACTCTGGACTTCAGAGATGTTCAATGACAAAGGTCAAAGAAAAACTAAAATGTGCAGGTTGATGCACAACTACAAGAAAGTTCACTGATATTGAAATATTCAACCTTTATCAGTAATTTTATATTTCTTATGGGGGAAGGAAATAAAGAAACATACAGCCACTTAGGTCAAGTGAAACCAAGAGAGAGGAATTAAACTTGCACTTATCAACACAAATAGCCAGTACAGAAGTACAAGTGTATTTTTTCCTCAACATCTAGCTGATAAAGATCTTTTGGCTGTAATATTGACATTTTTGTGACTTTTAACTCATTGGAGACACACCCACAGTAAAATAAAATCTAAAAAACCCTACTTTTAAGTACCAAATTCTCTTTAACAATGGAAGTGTTTTATTGCTGTGTACTTGGGCATACTAGCAGCTTATTTACATTCAGAAAAATAAAATAAGCTTTCCCAGTGCAAAAACCCTCTCCAGCATCAGAGGATATGCTGGCACTAGTGTAATTAGAGAGGTCAGGAATCAGGTAACACCACCAAAATTGCTTTATGTTTATCAACTAAAAAAAAAAAAGAAAAAGGTAAGTAAATGCCCTTAAAACGTTAAAGCTGCTGAGGTTAATGCATTGGGGGGGTTGAGTGTTCTTTATTTGTGTGGTAAATTTATTTGTCAGGTACATGAGCACAGCAAACCATGATGTTTGCCTGGAATTCATGAATATTCAGTTATGGGCAGCTCTAAGCACCAGACTGAGTTGGGACACAGTGCATGGTAGTACAATTGTTGGAATAAACTGGTCTGCTGGAGAAAAAATGTTTTGAAAGATTTTAAATATTTGGGTAAAGAGCTGGCAAAGTCTGCAATCCAATTCCCATCATGAGGTAACCTATCATCAAGCACTGGCTTCCAAAACAAAATCTGGCAGATCTGAAGTTTACCACATTATGTCTCCCAATCTGCTTTCGTAGCCTTTCCCTTCCTCAAATGCTGAGGCTGCGTCGTGTTTTCCGTGCAGTGCTGAGAAAACAGAACGCTTTGCCAGTGCTCTCCTTACTTTTGGTTATTTTTAAATCTCCACAAAAGCTCCTGCTTTCTTCTGTAGCCAATGCCTCTTGTTTATGGAAGCTGTTCCAATTTATTTTCTATAAGGAAAAAAAAAAAAATCTACTGCCTCGAAAGCGCTGCAAGTATCCACATTGTTCTCCTGCATTGTTTTCCTTATAAAAAAGGAATTCTTTGGAACCGCAGAGGCATTGAGTCGCCTCCACTCACTCTTTTTTAACCCCTCCCAGCTCTCAAATCGTGGCTTTCAAGCAGTGACCTTTCCTTTTCGTGAAGGCCAGCTCGTTATTTTGGGTTGGATTTCCCTGCCGATTGTTCTGCGTTTCCTCCCGCCTTGCTCTGCGGCGAAGCCGCTGCCGCCGTTCCCGCTCCCGCTGGGATAACCAGGGTGACCACCCTGTGCTCCTCACCCCAGCCCTGCTGCTGTGTGTAACCCTGGGGAGAGACAGACCCCTGGCATCTCCATTTCCCATCTCCATCTCCACATGGATGGCCAAAAACCATCAACTTCTGATAGCAGCCACAAATGATAAAATGCTGGCAAGAGTGGCCGCTAACCACCTTGTGCTGTTATAACCATCATTCAGATGCTCAGAAATGCAACAGCAGCCTTCTAGGACTGCTCCCAAAGAGCTTCACCCATGGGTGTCGTAGGAAGACGCACATAAAAACCTGACCTTTCCCTGTGAAACAGCTAATCCACTTCCCTGCGTGGGAATAAACACGTTTACACTCTGGGAGAGTAATTATTTATCATCCCTGTATATTCTCTTTCTTGTAACAAGCTTTTCCTTAATATTACAAACCTCTTGGAAGGACATGCAGAACCCATCCCTTTTCACCTAGTACCTCTGCAGGACCTGAACTAGTTTGGGTCACTACAAAATGCTGATCGCACAAGCAAAAAGCATGAGACACATGTAGGATTCAGGGTGAGCCTCAGACAAAACCTCTAATAAAATCTTTAATTAAAATCTTGGCTACCTGAAGCAGAGAAAGTCCACCCATTCCGGGTTTTTTTCTGGGAAAGCCAAGTTGAGATGTAAAATACAGATTCACTGTGCTGAAGGATCTCATCCCAATTTCTAGATGCTGAAACTGAGCCTGGAAACAAGTCCTGTCAAAAATAAACTGGGACATCCCAAACATACTCGGGAGCAAAACATGTACATCTTGATTCCTTGAGGACTGCTGCAGGCCTAGGAATGTGGAGCTCTGAGCAGACAGGATTTGTTTTAGGAGCAACACGTTCTGCTCTATTCATAAGAAAATATTCTCAGAAATTCCAGCTCACCAGGAGTTTGAAAGCTCCTGGTTTTGGTCTGATTTTGGGATGCAACCCAAGTGTGGAGAGAGGAGGTTTCTTGGTGTCTTGTGAACTTGAAGTGCTGCTTTTCAGCCAAAGCCCATCTAGACCCTTCCATCAACTTGTATGTACAAGGCACAGAGACAATAAAGTGGAGTTTTCGAAATACTCATTTAATTTTGAAGTTGTTTATATTTCAGAGCTCAAATTGAGACAAATTTTATTCCTTCACCCAAAACATTTATAAAATTTTTCACTTCTGTTTCTTTCCCAGTAATAGTTTCCATCTGCCACTGGCTGCATGAAAAAGCTCAATGTCAAAAAATTAAGAAATGCTTATCTATTTTTACATCTATTTGGTACAAACTTCAGGTAGAGGAGAAAAAAAGATGATTCTAATATAACCTTTTACCTTGTGCTTATTTCATTGAGAGGTGTGATAGGAGGCTGAGATCCTGTCCTAGCCAAATTTTTAATGCACTACATTAACAATATAGGTAAAGCCTTAAATAATTGGGAAAATAATAAAATAAGTGGGAAAAAAAGGGATAAAATGTCCCCCCCCACACCAAATCCTTCAACTTTGGCAAATATCTACTGTGTTCAGAAAACAGAGTGTGTGACAGTAGAAAGGTGACAAAAAGGAGAAAAAACAACATCTGAAATTTCAAAATGTTTTCTGAAGATCGAAACAAGACAAAAATTTAAATTTAAGGGAAATATTTTGGTGCACCAAATACTTTTTGTACAAAAGTCTCTATTTTGCAGGATAAATGTTTAAGACACAAATGTTGGCCATCTGTAACTGCAGCAGTGAGGGAGGCAGCAAGATGGAAAAGGTGTCGTGGCAAATTGCCTTGTCTCCCTCTGGAGTGCTGCATTGCAATGAGCTGGCCCCGGTCCCAGAAGCAGCAATGCCATATTTGTGTTGTGAGAAATGCAAGGTGCTCAGGCCTGGGAAAAAAAAAACCTCTTCTTGTGTCCACACTGCCTGTTGCAGAACTGCTTCAATGCCACACTTCCCACTGCATCCAGAGTGAAACGTTTCCTCGTCTCTATTTCTGCTTACAGGCAAATCGCTTTTTCCTCTGAGTAATTTTGGCTATAAATACAGCAATGAATATGCTACCTTAGTAGGAAAAAGGGGAAATAAATATGTATAAGTGGTTCTCCTGCTATTTGTGTAGGCCTGTGTGTGCCTGAGCTCAGGCAAACATAAACACACACATATCTTATGGCTACAGAATATTTGTGTGTGTTCAGTGGCTCAGTTCCACTGCAACTACAAACAGCCGTGCTCATTATGGAAAAATGTGTGGTTCTTGTTTTAAAACTCTCTGAAATCTCTGAAAACATAAAGGCACCTGCCTCACACAAAACATCTCCCCTGAGCTTGTTTTATTCAGCAGTGTTTATACTCAGTGTTCGTGACACTGTTCACTTGAGACACCACTGTCCAAAAGTCCTCCAAAGCTTACTCCAAACTATCTGAAAAAAAAAGGTATTAACATCCTTCTTCAGTCCCTCTTTCAGCCAGTTCTCAACACATCTCCTCACGCCCTCATCGATCCCTCTCCCTGGAACACTTCTATTCATCCCACTAATGAGAGGCAGATTGATTTCTATCATTTCACCTTCCGCTGCCTCATCGATGCCCTGCCTGACCAGAGGGAGGACAGTCACCTGTGGTGGCAGTGACACAGGAGCTCAGCCAGAGGACACTGATGCTCTGGGAAGTTGCAGGGAAGTTGGGGCTATTCTGATTTACACAAATTCAGCATCTTTCACCTTAATGATGAGTGCTTTTTGAGACCTAAAGCTAAATTATAAACTGATCAGAGCTTCCCGGCAGCAGCGACTTTGGTCTATGTTTTAAAGTGAATGTCTGTCTTTACAGGATCTGAGATTATCTGCTAAGTGAGTACATACCTACACACATGGCAGAAGATTAACACCTTCCCTGCATCCCCCATCAGTGTTATTCTTTCGTGTCCAGCCACCTCCCCTGGCCCACTCCAGACTGAGCTGTGAGAAACGCAGCTGTTGAATTACAGAGAAAGTTAAGAAAGTGAAGTGGGGGGCACATCTTTCCAGCAGTTCAAAGACTGTTCAAACAGTTCTGCTTCTTCTGCCTGTCTCTGTCTCTTCTTTTTTTTCCACATTTAGGCTTTAGTGTCTCTCTCTTTTCCCAGGGGTACATGTTAAAGGAAGTTCAACCGATTATCAGGCTATATCCCATTTCCATGTTGTTCCAGCTTGACTTGAAGAGATGATGTATTTGATAGCTTTTAGCTAGGCTCTATCACTCTGAATTTCCCCCTTTTTTCCACTTTGCACTTATGATTTGTGATGGGCAAATCTCAAAAGATTAGAAGCTTGGCTTGGATAAGCAGCCCTATGTTTGAAGTTTACATTTCAATTTTCAGCCATCAGGGTCACTTCAACAAGTGTATGAATTATCTGCCTCAGATTCATGGGATTTGAATGACTGAAGACTTTGGCATACTTTAGGAAGAGGAATAATCTGATAGCTGTACTTCCAGCTAACATTAGTACCTTGCCCCAGAATTAAACAGACCAAGGGGATTTATTGATTTTCAGTCACATCAAGGGAAATGAGAGCTGAAGGCATCAGAGGTTTGACTTTGGAGCAGAACTCAAATGCTGTATCCCATGGAAAGGCTTTACCCTTTGGATGCTCTGGCCAGACAAGGGGCAGGGGTAGAGATGAATGCTCTGAGTGCTTGTACAGGTGATATCCTTTCAGAAAATATAATCTGTGTACTCCCCAGAGGGACCAGTGACTGGAAGGCACCTATCTTTTCCTCTGGGCTGCAGAGTGCACTCTTGGCTCACCCTCCCTGCAAGACTCTGTTATTGTTGCTATGAAAACCTTCACTGTGACTCTTCACTCACATTTGGCACCACTTTAAAATCAACTTTCCATAGAGATAGATTGACTACAGAATTGGCATTGACTGTATTTTCTCACTGAGAATGCAGACAGGAGATGAAAATCAAAGTTTAATCCTGTTGCCTGCTGTAGCAAAGCACAATACAATGCCTATCTGGGATGTAGCATCTCTCTTTTTATTAATCTATTGTATGTCTGTGTCTGAGACAAGTATGTTCTTGCTCTGTTTCCAAGCAGAGGAGCATCACAGAAAATACTTCTGATGAACAAAACAAATATATCTACATTTCTTGTAAGGTTTTATATCAGCTAAAAAAAGAAATCTGGCTACAGACAACAGAAGGGTCTGACTAAAACTGGGTGGAGGGTTGATGGAATTTTGCTTTGTCAAAAAAGTTCTCTTCAGGGAGCTCTGAGGGTTAGGAGCAGGAGACAAAGCAGTTCACAAGTTTTTCAGCCCAATTTTTTGCAGACCTGTAGAAATCTATCTGTAAGGATTTTGGGGCAGAGGCTGGGTAAACATTACTGATATTGGCCAAAGGTATCTAACTTGGGAAAACAAAGGAAATAATTTCTCCTGTGCTGGCAAAATGGGTGCTGAGCTCTTTGGAAGGCCTGGCCTGAGAAAGTGGTACAATGAAGAAGAAAAAAAATGGTTTCCTCAAATGGGTGGTACGAGGCTTGGGGAATGAATGTTTGTGGAGCACTCAGCCCCTGGTATGAAAAGGTGCTGTAAAAGTTCAAAGTGTTATTGTTATGGCATACTTACTCAGCAAGGCAGGGAATATCAAAGGCTTTCTTCTCCCAGCTGGCTCGGCCTTATCTCCAGGAACTGTTGGTGGGTGGTGATTGCTCTCAGGGGCTGGTGATGACAGAGGGGTGAAGGCACTCATTCTGCTTGCAGAGCTGCTCTGGGCACCCTCCCGGTCCTGCCAAGGCTCCAGTTCCTCCTTGGTGCTTTTTTGGTGCACACACCCCGTTCCCAGAGCCTGGGATGAAAACACAGAGCTCTGACACCTGGCTAATGGAGGCACTCAGGCAAGGGCTTTCACTCACAACTGGTACATTGGGAAATAATTGATACAAATTGCTTCAGACATTCGAGGCTGCTGGTCCTCCTTCCCACAGGCTATTTTTAGGCCCAATTAGGCAGATGAAATGACACCAGAATTAATTTGGGTACACTCAAATGTTTGGGCTTGCTTCTTTTTTTTTTTTTTTTTTTTTAATGATTTTCTCTAGATATATGGCAAATTTCTGAATTACAAAAAACAGATAAAGGGATTTTTTTTCTTTCCCCCCACCTCTACTAAGTGATGTTCAAGCACTGAAAGACTTGCTCACCGCTGAACCACTTAGGGCTGATTGCTGGGGAATTTCCTCTCACCACCTTAAACCTAAAGCAAATAACAGAATATGAAATAACGCATATTCTTGGCATTAGGCTACACAAGAATTCCTCTGGGTCTGTTGCAAAGCAAAAGCTACCAACCCACCCATCAGAAGATAAAATACAATTAACTAATTCATTATATAAATATTTTGGGTGGGGAAATATGAATTGGCTTATCTCTATTATTATTATCATTATTATTAGCTGCTGTTTGCTAAGACTGAATTTTTTCAAAGCCTTCTTTCACAATGAGGAGCCCAAATTCCCATGTTAAATCCCACCCTAAATTTTATGGTGATAGCTTTTGCAAGCTACTGGGGAACACAAGCAGGGAGGGAAGTAGAAATGGTGAGATAATATTCATGGCTGTTATTACCAGAAGTTATAGACAAGCTGTTCTTGTGCTATTTGAACATAATTCATACTTTTGGGCTAAGCGGAGATCAGTAAGTGTTCTCCAGCAAAGCCCCAACCTGTGCAATGCTTTTCCAGATAAGGAGCTGCTGTAATTACCATGGAAAGGGCAAAACCTGACTGCTGGCCTCTGTGGATATTGCACTTCCACAAACCCTTTCAAAACCTGAAATCTTCCCAGTCCTCTGGAACAGGCAAGCCATGAGCTGCCCCAGGCTGGCAGGCTCGGAGGCTGGCCATCAGCCGGGTGAAATACTGGCATTGCCCAAGCCAGCAGGAGCTCTGCCCCTGAATTCAGCAGGACAATCCCCTGCCTTTGCAGAGGCAATTCTCTGTCAGGCTGGTGAGGAGCTCTGCCTCCCAAGCACATTCCTGTGGCTCAGTGTGTGAGTGCATGCTGTCCGTGCGGGGCTGGCGGCTCCTGTGCAGCACAGGACGTGCCAGCAATGCCACTGGCTTTGTCCCCCAGGGGAAGAGAGCTGGGGAAGTTGGGTTTTGTCCTTTGCAGCAGGCAGGGCTGGCAGGATCAGCTGCCACAGCAGGTGTGATGTGCAGTGCCTTGATTTTACCCTCAGTAACCCCAGGCTGACACATGATGGAAGGTGGTCATGAAGAGGCACCTGATTGTGAGACACAACCATCCCACCCCCGGGCAAACCAGGGCTCCACTCTCTGCTGAAAACACAGCACTAGTCCAGAGCATTCCAAATGGAATTGTGTGACAGCCTCCCCTTGCTCTTCTATCACAGTCCCAACTTTTCACTGCGTCACGTCACAATTAAGTACAAGAATTTGAGTCTGACTGCAGTCTACCTGCACCAGATTAAACCTGTACCTATTAAACCAAGCTTTAATAAATATCTGATACTTAGGAAAAAACCCTTTAATACATCAGCAGAAATGAATGGGTTTTTCTCTGTTTTTAGTACCTTTTACAATACCACAGATACTTCTCCCCTAATTTCTTTCTGAAGGTAACACATACATAATTTTGGGGCTCGTCATTTTTCCCACCTGTATCTCCTAAGCAAGTCTCAGCACTAGGATGGTTGGTGGCAGAGGAGTAATTAATAATTCCCAATAATAAATTACTAATCTGGGGCAGAAAAACTTAAAATATCACCAGATTTTCAATTTTGAACTGCTCCAAGATACACTTATTTTAGACAGCCCAGGCTGTAACCTTACCTGATACTGAGTCATAAAAACTACTTGCATGAACAGAAGTCCCTACCCACTGAAAAATTCCTTTAAAGTGTAGTTTTTAAAACTCAAGTCTTCATAAGGTGCTTGCTCTATTTCTTCCTCTAAAAGGGTTCATAGTTCATAGTTTGTACCTCATCACCCACTTCCCTGGCTCCCATCTAAACACCCATATTCACCTTTATATCTCCACCTGTGCTTTGCAGTGAATCTTACCATGGCATCTCTTTAAGCAATCCCAGCTGGTGCTGCTGAGATCCAGTAACAGAAAGATCTTCACTCTGTAAAAAAACTAATAAAAAAAGAGAACAAAACACCATATTTTAATATAATATTTAATATATTAATAATATATTTTCAGACACTTGCAGGAAGCATTGGCAATTGGTCTCTACCAAGATGATGAGCCATGAGGAAAATACTGAGCTTCCAAAATGGCAAAAAATGATGCTCTCACAGGCACAACATAAAGGGAGATTTGTCCTCTGTCCTTGTTTGTGATACAGATAATGGATTCTTCAAATCCCTGTCTCTCAGCAGCTTCATAGCAGGACATGCCTGCAAGGTCACTAAAAGCTGAATCTCACAGAGAAAAGTCACTTCTTCACAGTCTTTCAAGTAGTCTTTGTTAAAAAGGACAGTTCAGCAGAGGAGGGAAAGGAAAACTGCTGCAAATATCTGAAAGTGTCAAAATTAAAAGAGGGTTGGAGCTTGTCTACAATAGCATTGACATTAGATATTCATGCATGAAAATTTTCCTGACTTTTCTAAAAGAAATTACTCCAAAGGAGTAAATGCTTTGCTTCAGTCTCATTTTGTCATGCCAGTGAACATACCAGAGATGAAAGGTACCTGGCTGAATTTGGGTAAAAATAGATGGGATTTTGAAAAGCGGGAAGAAATGCCTGGGAAAAGTCACCTACATATGGTCTTAATCATGCCAATGGATAACCCCCACATTACCCTTTAAAAGGTCATCTGATAAACATCAACATTGGGCTTTTCTCACAAACCCAACCCCTAAAATTGCTTCAGGCTACTGTAATATGGCATGAGAAGTTAAATTAGAAGCATATATTTGGTAATAGCACCTCTGAGAGGGGGTCTTCAAAAGCCTGTGCCCCCATTAAAGGATTAGAAGTCCAGCACACATATCAGCAACTACTCTCCATCCAAAGAGAAACAGAGCAGGAGACAGAAATCAGCATTTTGTTCTGATTAGCTTCTTTGATTGATGTAATGTCTTAATTACCTTTTTTTTCAAAAAACATTGCTGCAAGCCTGCTGCTGAGGGAAGCACTATAAAGAATAAGACTGTGAAGTAGAGCTTTCAAGCTCTCCTTTATCTCTTGTGGATCTGGTAGTGATCTTTCCAGAATTTTTGTTGGTGAGACACACAGAATAAAGCAGTCTCCAAGCATCTGGTAGTCTTGGGTTCAATTGTTTTCAGGGGTACCCAATATCCAAGTTACAGACTTGGAGATAAAACCATTCAAGAATAAGAATGGGGTTATTAAATACTTCTGGAAATGTGCTAATTCTGTATGAAACAATGGAAGATATATTAAAAAAGAAGCAGGGATAATTAGAGTCAGTACATTCAAAAGCACTTCCTTGTTATTTGGGCATTTTCCCTTCTGGAAGCAAAGCCATTCAATTTTCCCTGAGTGCCAACATTTTGAGGTTATCTGCCCCAAAGGCAAATAGATCAGATTGTCCAAGAAACAAGGATGAAAGCAAAGGGCGCACCTGAAGGACTGAAGACTGGCTAAGAAATTGGAGAGTTTAAGGTAAAAGAAATTCTCTGTCTCAAGGTCACTGATGATTTTAGGGTGTCTTTGAATGGGGGAGAACACTCCTAACGTCAGCTTTTATACTTTCAGTGTTTTTCTCCTGCTCCTGACTCAAAGTTCAGGGCGTCTCTCCACTTTCCAAGTAGAGTCCTGAGTTATGCTCTGGCACATGTGGGCTCTAAGAAAGGATAGATGGAGGTAGAATTTTGCTCTTGATTTTGACAGCCTCTTGCAGCCAGTCAGAAAATTCTCTGCACACAGGTTTCCATGGAATTTCCTGTTCATTTCATCCCAAATTCATATTTTTGGGTCACAAATAAGGAAACAAAATTTCCTAAGTGCTGGCTCTACAGTTCTTGCCCAAGAACTGGTGAACAGGCTCTGCTCCTTTTACCAGATTTTGGGATTTGTGGGGGGATACAGCCTTAATTTCTGAATCTGTTAGAGGTGAGCAAGGCATGACAGAAGTGGCCTTACCTTCAAACAGACACAGTCATTCTGAACTCCTAAATTTTCTCTCTCTAAAGTCCTAAATTATCCTAATTTTTCTCTCCTGGATTCATTAGAGCAGTAGAGTAATTAAATTTTCTTTCCCACCTCCCACTGAAGAGGGGATGTTCCTGAGCCCATTTTCCCCAGTATTTCTGTATTTAACAGGTCCCACCCCCACGGGCTCCTATCTCAAGAGCATACAAGCAGGAGCAGGCTGCTGCAGCAGGAATCCAGAAGCTGGAGCTGTCAAGCTGAGCCTTATTAGATACCAAAGGGGCTAATAAAAGAATGGGTGTTTGCTGTATTTCTGGCAGGGATGGTTGCTGAAAAGCCTGGAGAGAAGGATCCCGAGACACCTCAGCCCCCAAGTTCCGATGGATGTATTTCTAGTTGATCAATCCCTGTGTCTTTGTGCCTGAGCTACTTCCCACTTCAGGCCTCTGACAGCTGGACAAAGCAGGGTTTGAGCTGTGCCTTGCTCTAAGTAAGTGTGGAGAGATGTTTTCAGTCTGACCTTGCCAAATCAGACCCGGGCTCGGGGCGTTTGCTGAGGTCCGGGGAAGATTTTCCCACTGAATCGCAAGTGGCAAAAACTAATTCCATCCACTGCAATGTGATGGAGTACTGAAGTGAGAAGTGTTTGGGGAGATAGGAATCTATCTTATGATCTGCAGAGCCTTTAGCTTCATAAAGCAGAAGAAAATACTTATATATGTTGATTTGGTGGTGGTGGAGATAGTTAAAAGCTGATTATAAAGTATAATTTGAGAAACAGAGGGAATGTATTTAACCACACAGCGTTCATGATTATCCTTCTGCATTAAAGAGATGAGATTTGGCAAGAGCAAATGTGGGCTTTCTTTGGCTTTTTGTTCTTAAGTTCTCATATTTTCTTAAAGACCATCAGATGATGAGATGTAAAAGCACACATAAGGACATAACATGGAGCAGCAATGAACAGAATATAATACCGGACAGCAAAAGCAAATCTTACATATTTAAACACTTTCGTGCATTTTTCCTTTCTACCTTTTTTCTCCTGTTCTCAAAACAACAAAAAACTCAATTCAAGTAATGGCAAACTCCCTAAAGGATTTTACCCAGGATTTCCATTCCATACAACAATAGTTCCCCTCCCTCACTTGGTACCCTGCTCCCTATTTCCTCCCTCTAGTCAGAATTGTTGCTGTGTTAAATAATTATAATGTCACTGGCCTTTTCCTGATCACTTTTTACACCTAGTTTTATTTCATATATTGCTCTGAGTACTTTTACTGTCCAGAGAAAATATTTTTCATGAGTGTGTTGCATGTTAATGGTAAATACAGTGGCTGATAACTTCATAGAGTCAATAGTGGGCCTTTTAAAATACTGCAGAGAATTTCTCTTCTGCTTTTAAATAGCAACTCTTCAATAATAATGATAACGATGATGATAATGATGATGATGAGGATGGTGGTGGTGATGATGATGATGATGATGATGATAATAATAATAATAATAATAATAATAATAATAATAATAATATTCTCAGGCCTCTACCAAGTGTACCAACTTGTTTCTGAGATAGAGAGAGATGAATTCATCGTATTCGTGTCCTCCTTTCTCCATAGAAGTAAAAAAAGTTGTGACAACAAAATGCACTTTAAGACTTGCTCTTGAACCCTCTTTTCAGCTGGCCATAGCTCATATTTGGGACTAGAACAGGACAAGCAGCCAGGCACCTTAGCTTGTACTGCTCAGTACCAGTCTGGCTCCACATTTCTGTATTTCCTGGTAATGCTCAATCAGGGATGATTGCAAAGGGGAGCTTGGAATGAGTAAGAGAAAAATGAGATGTCAAATCTTGCATTTAGAGGATTTAGCAAAGCATGTAAATAAGTTATGGCATGGATATCCTGACAGATTGCTCAGCCAGGGGACTGGAAATGGAAAATGAAAAGTATATTGATTAAATAAATTAATTTTTAAATCTAAAAGTGGTTTTAGCAGATTAATAGCCTCTTACACTTAATCCAAGTTTTTCTCCCCTTGGCAAAGGCTCAACTGAAACATATGCTCAACTTCCCCACCTCAGCCAGTCAAGCCTCTCTGTTTTACACAGGGGGAAGCTGTGACCCTGATTTCAAGAGCCACACCGTGTGCCAAAGGCCAGGAATCCCAGATTATCCTACAGAAGTCAGCTCCCAAACTCCCTCCCAGCATATTAAACAGCGACGTGTCCCAACAAGACAGTGCAAGGGAAAAGCCAAACAAACCCTTGTTGGCTGAGCACACCCATAAATGTGTTTCTGCCAGCTCCTTTCCCAGCACAATCCTCCTCTGCTCCCAGAGAACTGGATATTGTTCTGATGTAAGAAACCCTCTGCCCCAAACAGGGCTTGTTCACCAGATTTCTGGTAAGGGAGCAAGAAGCAGCAGCCCTTTTTTTGACTTTTCTCTGCAGCAGGTAACTGAGACCAGCTTTCTGTAGGTGGAATGTGGGCTCAGAAGATGCAGGTTCCCCGTCCAGGCCTGTTGCCGACCTCCTGAACAACACCAGACAGGTCATTTCATGCCTCTGTATAATGCACATAATGATACTGAACTCCTCTGTGAACTGCTTTCAGTCTCACTGGGAGAAAAAGTCTGTAACCCCCACCAAATACGTCATGAATAATGAGCTACGGGGATGATAATACATGAAATGTGTAACAAAAAGCTATTTAAAAGCTCAGTGCATGGCAAGTTAACAAAACATGGATGAACTGGAGGCTCAACTCTCGTAATTCTCCCTCTCATCTAATAAAATGGCTTTTTGAAGTCTGGACAAGTGAAAATGGGATTACTAATTGCATCTCGCTCATTTCTAGATGGAAAGATTAATCACAGGAGCCAGGTGGGAGTTTTTTTTGGCCCTTGACTGATATCCTCTAAGTGGTCAGGGACATTAGTATGATGTATTAGTGGGAATCACTCAGCAATACCAGTTCTGTCTGAATCAGACAAGAAAAAAATCAATCTTCTGCTCTTTCTGGGCTTGGTCCGTTTGCACGTTCAACTCTTTTGAGTGTGGATCAGGTTGATCCTATATCCACTCTGCCATGTCAAACTCTGGAGCCACTTTTCCTACCTGATGACTTAAGACTTGGGAGTGGGTCTGTTTGCCTGCTGGAACCCGAGGTGGGAGAGAAGGTGGCTGCTGAGGTGGGACTCTCCACAGTGCTGAGTTATTCCAATAAACACGCAAAGGCCGAGCGCTCTGCTCCGCGGCTTTGTGTGTGATTTGGCTGTGTGGAGGGTGCCTTTCAGCGTGCTTTCACATGTGGTTTGGCCATGTTGAGGCTGTTTCACAGCTTGCTTTTACATGTGGTTTGGCTGCAGCCAGGCTGATTTACTGAGAGTCTTTACATGGAGCTTGGCTGTGTTCTACTGAGGTCTGCATGTTTGGGATTTTACTGCTCCTGCACTAAGACAGTGCAGGTCGTAATACTGGAGAACAATTTAGATAAAGTGAGAAGTCAAACCCAGCCTGGCACTGCTCCCTGCAGCACCATAATAAAAATCCTTGAGCCTGTAATGCCCCAGCTTCCTCCACCACAACCAAAGCGCTGCTGCCCCGGCTCCTGAAGTCGATTGTTTTCTGCTTTAGATGCAGGGGATTAGATGTAAATCCTTCCCTCCACTTCAGAGGTGGGATCCAAGTGGCTTCCAGCCAAGTCAGCTGCTCCACCTTGGTGTGGGTTGAATGTATAGTCAATAATATATTACATAAAGAATGTGAATTATTAAACTTTTTCATAACCAGCAATCTACAACCAATATTTCTCCAGGCAGTTTCAGCTGCATATATTTTAAAGTGACAAAACTCCCAGAATTTGTTAGTCCTGACCCACACAAAACACTCTGGCAAACTTTCATGAGTAACTCTGAGGTATAAACATGGAAGTGCTATTTTGATGCAAAGATCCAGGCACGACTTCTGTCTAACATTAACTCCCTCTGAAACATTTGTCCACAGATTGGACAGATTTGTCCCTTTACAGACTGTAATAACTTTTGTTTGTGTAATATTAATCAAGCTAATTCCTTTCAGAGAAATAGGATTATTCACTAGTTTTTCACTCTCACTCTTCTCTCCCCTGTACATCTCTGGTTTTCATTGCCTGGACCAAAATTCCCATTACCTGCAATTTTCTTGTTCTATGCTTCCAGTGTAAGATGGAACAAAAACCTTCCAGGTTTCCTTTTACATAGCTGCCAGTACTGTTCTAATTTTGATTTTCCTTCCTTTTATGTGCAGCAACTTAGATTTACATGTACACAGGTTTTATATCAATTGTCTCATAACTTGTCTTTATTTTTGCCTGTCAGGTCTCAAAGGAGATAAGCCTGGGAAGGAAAGTAAAGGGGGAATTTCAGTTATAGTGAATTCACTTCCAAGAATCCACCTAGAGAGACAGATAAAATTTCCAGATGCTATTACA
The DNA here is from genome assembly GCF_971803275.1 of Cyanistes caeruleus. Lineage (NCBI taxonomy): Eukaryota > Metazoa > Chordata > Aves > Passeriformes > Paridae > Cyanistes > Cyanistes caeruleus. Next base: position 20,875 of record NW_028256056.1, on the reverse strand, counting down.
GGACTTAGCAACTTAACAGGGCATTAGGTGTCACTTAAAACTTTTAATCTCATACCAGGGACTGAGCTGTGAAAAGAGTCCAACGAGCAGAATACTGTAATAAAGTAGAGGAAATGCTACTCTATGAGCAATTTTTCTAGAAACAAACATGCTCAGCAGATGGTTTAGAAAAGACAGAACAAATCCTTTCACTTTTGCTCAGTTCTTGAAGCAGTAATCTGAGCGAGTCATCAGCAACAACAAATATTTTCTCAGTGAAAACGCGAAGGAAACACTCCAGCTATTAATGCTTTGACACAGAGAGAGCATTTGATATTAAATTTTTTTAAATGCTTGTCTGTATTCACTTTTTGTAAATTCTGCCTTTTGGTGAAAGTGTTTTCCATCCAGTCCCACTGCTGTGACCTGGATACCAGCAGCATCTTCCAAGGAAGCTGCGTGACAGAGCACAGCATCACCTGGATGTCACTGTATTTTACCCTTTGTATTTTCCCTCAGCTCAGAAAGCTTGGCAGTACCTCCCTTTCCTGAGTTCAGAGTGGATTTGTAGAATTTCCTCTCCCAGACTGGAAGATGAAAAAATAAGTTTAGAGGAGCATTTTGCTTTCTTGTTGTTTGCTTGGGTTTACTTTGGTTTTGAGATGGGTTTTTTGGGGTGTTTCCTTTTTTTAAAACTTTATTTCTGACTTCCATGAAATAAAATTTTTGATGACCTAAATACATCTCTCTTGGTTTCAGAACCGAGACTTTTTTCAGTAAGCATTTATAGAACAATTTAAAATTTCAGTTCAGTTTTCATAAACAGATACAAAAATCCATAATAGACGCTATTTTCATTGAAATTATGTTTTTAGTAGAAGAGATGCACTTTAGATAACTTTCCAAAGCTTCCTTTGATACTTTTCAATAAAAAAAAATTCTTTTTTTTGTTTTTTTGTTGGGTAGAGTTCATGGCTTGCCATGCAATGAGGGGACACTGGAATTTAACAGCTTTAACCGTGTTTCATTTATCTTTGTGATCATGCTGTAAACAGCCCCCGTGGAGACAGCCGGGTCATCACATGGACTCGTAAAACACAGCGAGTAACCCTGGCGAGGAAACCTGCACAGTCCTCTCAGACCAAATTCCTCTTTAAGCCTCTGAAGATAAGAGCCAAATTAAGCTGTGTCTTCTGCTAAAAAATGGCACCACTGGAGGCAGAGAGGCTCAGAATTCCCTGGGGGCTCCAGCTATGAGTTAATGCCTTCCAAACCCTTCCATGTCCTGGCTGAAGTCAACCCAGGGTTTCTTCACCACTGTTACCATATTGGTTTTAATCAGAGTCCAGCATCCAAAGCACAAGGATTTTTTTTCAAATTAACCACACATTGCAACTATTTGATCTGAAATTTTTACTGCCACTCGTTTATTGGATCCTCAGGAGATGGATTTGGAAGTTTAAAGAGTTCAAAATCAAGACTTTCAGAGTTCTCTCCCAAAACCTACAACTTCTCATTGTTAAGTTTGTGTCCCAACTAAGAAAAGATAGAAGCCCCTTGAATTTGTTTTGGAAAAAAATTTATGGCCTTTCCCTCAAGAACATCATTCCCATCTACACTTGCAGGAAAAGTGCTGGTAGCAAGCTTGGGGTACAGCAGAAGAGCTGCCTGAAACAGAAGCAAAGTTTCATCAGTTTTGCACCTTTTGTAGGTATTTTCTTTTTTCTTTTCTTTTCTTTTCTTTTCTTTTCTTTTCTTTTCTTTTCTTTTCTTTTCTTTTCTTTTCTTTTCTTTTCTTTTCTTTTCTTTTCTTTTCTTTTCTTTTCTTTTCTTTTCTTTTCTTTTCTTTTCTTTTCTTTTCTCTTCTCTTCTCTTCTCTTCTCTTCTCTTCTCTTCTCTTCTCTTCTCTTCTCTTCTCTTCTCTTCTCTTCTCTTCTCTTCTCTTCTCTTCTCTTCTCTTCTCTTCTCTTCTCTTCTCTTCTCTTCTCTTCTCTTCTCTTCTCTTCTCTTCTCTTCTCTTCTCTTCTCTTCTCTTCTCTTCTCTTCTCTTCTCTTCTCTTCTCTTCTCTTCCCTGTAGGTTTTCAGAGATAATGAATGAAACATCGGCCCCTTGTCCTCAGAGGGGATATGACCTCAGCTGCACTTCCCAACACCTGGCACCTGTAGGCTCCTCAGGGCAGAAGACATTCCCAAGACCAGTGGGACCATACCCATGTCCTGTCTATCCCAGTATTTCTGTTTATCCTGTCTATCCCAGTATTTCTGCCTCTCTCTGCCTATCCTGTCCATCCCAGTATTTCTGTTACTATTAGCACCAGGCAGCAGGAGGATGGACTGAGCACAGGGTACTGCTCTACAGAAGCCCTGCAGGTACAAAGCATCAACATCTTTTCCCTTGGGAAGTTAGTGCTGAGCTTTGCTCTCCCAAGGCTGGTTCCTATCATTCCCTGTGCTGGAGCAACAGATTTTGTGACAGAGACAGCTGGAGCTGCATGAATTATTTCTTGGAATTATTTTTTTTAAAATGATTCCTTCTGCCAGCCCTCGCTCCCATCCTAACACCACCTGTGGAGTCACGTTGGCAGCTGTTGGGAATGCTGCACACATCGACAGCCAGCATTGCTGCTGAGGGCAGAAACAGGCAGCTGTGCACGGAGGGAATGGAAGTTGTGCTGCTTCCTCTACCTACTGTGAGCAGACAGCTCACTGAACTGCTCAGGCAGCCCTGAGACACAGAGATGTTTCCAGACCTCTCAATGGAAGGTAAGATGAAGAAAGTTCTGAGAATTTTGTCATGAAGAATATTATCGTTCTCTTTTTACTAGAAATTCTCATTTTTCCTCATTTTCCTTTTGAAAACAGACTAGAGGGTAGCTGAATGGCAACTGAAAAGCTGCCTCTTCCACCTGGGTGTGTCAGAAAAGAACTCGGGCTGGGATCAGGGCTCTGCCACTCCATGTCTTTGCTAGCCAAGGATGCAGGGAACAAGGATGGCAGTGCTAAACCTTTCAACAAGGAAAGGAAAAAGAAGATGAGAATGAAGAGCAAATTCAGCCTTGGGAGAACAGACATCCCTAATCCCTGACAGAAATAAATGAGGATAATGCCTTTTCCATGCACTGCTGTGAGACACACAGGCTGAACTGGCTGCCACAGCATTTCTGCAGCAGCCACTGCCCCACAAATAACAAACCCCATCCAGCCAGGGTAAGCCACTTTTGGAAACTTGCCAGAGGCACAAAAAGATGATTTCTTCCTCTCTTACCCAGCCAACCCTCCTGCTGGACACAACAGCTCATATACAAATACATATTGCTGCTAACAGAATGTATCACTGAATTCCAATAACCAAACATCCACAGCATCAAAAGAGCAGCTCAGCATGAACTGGTGTTTTGCACTGACCACTTAAAATGCTATAAAAATACTGGATCCTGTGAGCTCAGGAAAAAAAAAACAAACAAAAAGGTGCCATGTCAGTAGATGAACTCAAACTTTAAGAGCTTTTCCTATTATGTTTCCAGTCATTAATGACTTTCTATTCAGTCTGTATAGAAAAGACTTCTCTCCTAAGTGCTAAACTCTGCACTGGACCCTGCTGTTGATAGAGAACTTTGAAGAAATCTGTCTTCTCTCATTGTTCCTTGGCCTACAGAACTTGAATTTGGCCCTAAGACTAATTCTCATGTTGAAAAGAAGTCCTTCACATTTCTCAGTGTTGTCTGAGAGTGAAGAAGGAATTGAGAAGGGATGCCCTTGTCTTCAGGGTGAGGTTCCTAAATTATGATCAGGAGAAGAAGGACTTTACCATTAAATAATGTAAAGTGTAAGTAATGAAATAGAGGAAGGAATCAAGGTAGGAGATCCAATTTCTGGAGAATCCATAAAAATAATTTATTCATTACTGGGGATAAGCCACACTGGAGGTGTTTGTAGACATGAATTTTGACTAATATTTCTAAAAATTATTCACCATCCTCATTTTAATTGTATTAAAGAAAGAGGGATGCAGGAATCACAGAGCTGTAAGGACTGAGTAGGATCCAAGCAGTTACATGCATAAATGCCAAAAAAAGTCTCCTAATCTAGGGAAAGTTACAATCTCTGCCCTTTCCCCTGCTACTTCTGGCCTCGTGGGCACTACAAATTAGCAGTTAATGGAATTGTTACTGCAGCACCTGGAGAACATGCAACTTGCCACTGGAGAGAGTTTCCAAATGAAATTATGTACTTTGGCTCTATAACCAAAGAAATTTCACAGGCTCCAGGCCCTCCCTGAATGCACAAGAAAATCCCACTTACTGAATTTGCTTGCAAACCACCCTGTTTCTGGAACTGGGATATTATTTAGCTGGGCAATTACAGAATGATATTAGAATTCCTCAGATAAAAATCAACTAGAATAAAATTCTTTGTTAGTGGTCTTTTCCTTCTTCTCTAGGTTTTCTCTTTTCCTATGATTTTTAACAGCAGTCAGTACTCATTATATTTTCATCAGCATTTAAGCCTCAGTGCTGAAATCTGAACAGGCAGCAAGCTGCAGAGAGAAAACCCCACACATGCAGAAACACTGGGGCCTGCCTAACCCAGCTGGAAAACTCCTGAGGCAAAGGAAAGAGGGAATCTAGGTGAAAAAAAACAACTGTCTGTGGCAGTATACCCCATTGGAAAATTAAGGTTTCACATCTGCCTTTGTTGGCTTATAAATAAAACAATAAAAACAATTCAAAAGTTTGCCATCCCAGTCTTACCCAGTTGCTTGTGTTAGAAATTTAGTAGCATTAACAGAGAGTTTTTTTGGATGCTGAAGAAAACATCTTTCCCATGACTTTGGTGTATGCCCAAATAAGAACTCTGAACCCAGTCCATGTTTGAAGCAAAGAGAAAAATGTAAAGCACAGGATTGCTGTGCTGTGATTTAAAATTCATCTACAAATGGATTTTTAATTTGTGAAAGCCCTAGACATGATGCAACATGACCCTCCACAAAATTGTTCCTAGGCCTCAGTGGTGAACTCCGGATTATGATGGTTCCCATGTTGCATCCAATTTCAGTGCAATTTTGAGTGTGGCCTTCCAACAAAAATCATCATCTCAGCATGTTATCCTGGAATACATCTTAATAAGTCACAGCCAGTATTGAGACTAAAGGAGGGAAGGGAAAACTTTTCAACACGTTGTAACCAGTAGCCCTGAAAATGAAATATTCCTGCTAAAAATCCCACTAATTTTTCTCCTGTGAGCAGGCTACATTGAGTCTTTTAGATAAGGGAGTCACTGCTTCAATTGGATTGAATAGTTGCACCAAATTTGATTTAAATTATGAAGAGCTAAAGAAAATAACTGGGTTTTTTTCATTAGCCATACCATGAGTAGGTTTCTCAGTGGGATGTCCTACATTTCCCACTCCTCAACTGCTTAGTTTTAATATAACATCCCTTCCTTCTACTTAGATTTTATTTCAATCATTTGTCAATTTAGTTAATAATTGGTTGATAATTGTCCACGTAATCTCTACATGGAGAGTCAACCCTCTTCTGAAATGTTTTAGGCTTTACCATAGCCTTGGAGGATTTGGGGTTTTTCCCCCTCACAAGAAGCAGGAGAAGTTTTTCTGTCATTGTGGAAGTGAATAAACACACAAAGGTTTAAAAATGTCCTCTTTTGGCCATTGAGTGGTTTATCAATGTAACTTTTTAGCACCATAATGCAAGATTTGAGATTTAATTTTGGGCTCATCAGACTGATGGGGACTTTCTTCTAGTTAGCTTTGGCCCCAGATGGGTTTGGGTCAGGGAAACCTTAAGAAAAGCCAAACCCTGCATTCACAGAGAGGTGAAAGGAACACAGTTTTCTCTTTCCCACTTTTCTTCACTTTATGACCTTCTCTAGGTTCACATACAGAAGTGTGTAAGTTACATATTCTTTTGTCTTGCCAAAATCTGTAAGCAGAAGCCCACTGTGTGTGTGAGTATCCTCTCTTTTAAGATATACTATTCATAATTTCCAGGAGGTAAAGAAAGGAAAAGAAAAAGGTTGCTTTTCACAAGCAAGGACTAGAAGACATAAAATTAATTGCCAATGTTAAGTAGAGGTGAGTCCACATAAGTGGGCCCAGCCTTAGGGGTAGGTCTCAATTCTTACATTATAGGGTTAAAAGGTTGTATTGATAAGCAACTCCAAATATATGTACTTAGGAGGTAATTGACAAAAATAATCCTTGGAATTTCTAGTTCCTGGGCCAGGATAGAGGCCAGGCTGTCATGATGCACCCCAGTCTGGGGTTTTACAGCTCAAACTGTTTCTATTAACTTGGATCCAGAGCCAAGAGTAGAGGCCAGGATATGTAGGTGGCCTGTTCTGATGGAAGCATTTTCCCCACTGCTGCCACGTTAACAGTCTGTTCTTGAATCAGATGGAAATATCCCACCCTCCCTGACCCATCCAGGCTCCTGGACAGGATTGTCCTTGGCATGTTCCTTGCTGCCCACCCTCCCTGATTTCTGCCTCGCTATAGTGTGGAATTCTCAAGAACCCTGTGAAATTAAGGCAAGGATTCAATGGGAGACAATTTTGCTGACTATACTGAGCTTTTATAGCATCAGAAACAACTCAGGTTAATGTTTTTTTTTTCTTTCTCCCTCCCTGGACACAAGCCACTCCAGAGCTTGTATCTGAATATTTTGTTCTCATGTATATTTATTTATTTAGGAGTGGCATTCCTATTTTTATAGCTTTGAGTTTTTAATTTTCTTGTTAGCAGCATTAACAAGGTTCATGGCATATAAAGTGAGCTGTGGCATTTAAAAAATGTTGGCCTAATGTAACACCAGCCTTTTTTTATATACATGTTCAATGGCAAACTCCTACTGACAGGCAGAATGCATTTCTATGTCTGGGCAAGTTTATAGATGGTGTTCCCACCTCTGGGCCACAAGGTCACAAATTTGTTTCTGATTCTATTAAAGGAACACTCAACAATGGTAAGCTTGTGTGCTTCTTTTCTTTTTTTTTCCTTTTTTTTTTTTTTTTTTTTTTAATGAGAGGGGACTGTTTTATAAGATCCATGATCTTAAAGATACTCCAAGGAATCTCTGTTGGCTGCTGGGCTTTTCACCCCTGTGCCCTGACCAAATAACACTGACTGCAGATTTGAGAAGCTTTGTGTGTTAGCAGCTTGATCAGACAGATTTTGGAGAAATCTTGCATGGCTGAAAAAAGGACTGGAATTGTCCCTGTCATCTATCCATGTGTCTGCTCTGGTTTTAGTGGGGCTTCAGGGGATTTGCCTCTGCAGCAAAAGGATGTGCAGAAATTAGAGATTCACAAAACCTGCTGTCTGCTCCTCTTTCCCCAGCAGATTCTCTGTGTGACTTTGAGCACCTCACCCAAGGGCTTTGCTGCCTGGCCCTGCACATCTGTGGGATGGAGGGAACAACTTTCCTCCCTTCCACTCTCTCCAAAGAGGTGCCTCCACCTCTTTGCAAGGTTCTAGAGACAAGGCACTGAGAGGTCAATAAAGGCCTTTGCACCACACACATTAATATTAATAATATTAATATCACAAATATTAATAAGGATATTTACTGAACTCGTGGCAAGGACAAGCAGAAAGATGAATCAGAGTGCCCTAGGAAACACCAGCCCTATTTTGTCTTGGGGTTAGTTTAGGTGTGTTCTCCTTTACGCCGTGTGGTGGCTCCAGCTGCAGCTTCCCCAGAGTAAGTGTTTACTGCCTCACGCCCAGCCTCATTTAACAAGAGAGGAGGCACAATCCAGCCTGGCCTCAGCCATGAAATCCCTTCGTGCTGGAACACACTCTGGGGCTTTGTGGCTACAAGCACACAGAGCCTTGGCTTGAGAAATGAGCAGGGGCCGGCAGAAAGATTGAGCTGATGGGGTGAAATTAGGAGCATGGGAGAGAGAGAATGCTGGTGAGTTTGGAGGAGGGAGGATAAACGTCTGCTGAAAGAATTCCAGCTTCATCCATTACTGTCCAGAAGGCAGTCACAAAAAAAAGCAGAAGGGCAAGAAGCACAGCCCTTTCTGTGGGATGCTTTGGCTTATTGTGGTTAGGAGGATCAAGGCTAGGTATCACATGCCTCCGCTAAAGGGAGATGCCCTGGAATAAAGCAAGGAGCAGGAATTTCTAGGCCAGGGAAAAGGCTGATCATGTTGAAACTGAGCACAGGAAAGAGAATTTGACTGCAGTGTCTGACTGGAGGACTTTTAGCTACATAAGAGGACTCCAGGTCTATTCTTTCTCTAATTTCCTTATGCCCCCAAGGAAGCTGTGGCTGGAAATTTGCTTCCATTTATGGGAGGACTGGAAGAATGAGGGCCAGACTGTGACTGAGCATCTGGCAATCAGAAAGAGGGTTCAAAGGAGAGGAAACTGCTCAAGCAGGATCTGAGAGTGCTATTCTGCACTGAAAATTGACCCCTGCAAGCGACAGGCTGCCACTGCTGGTCATTCCACGTGGGTATTTCTGCAAAGTGACAGCTCAGGAAACCCTCTGCAGCCTGGCTCCTGTAAGCTGACCTTGCACTCTGAAAATGATCATCACCTCAGCTTCTTGTGGCACAGGGAACTCCTGACAGATATTTTGTGCAGTATCACCTGCTTCAGATTCTCTCCTCCATGATAACGATGGGTGTGGATACCAACAGCAGCCACAAAACCATTACTGAACATCTTTGCTCAGAACAGACATTGCTTCCTAACAAGCACTTCCATTTTCCTTTGCTGTGTTTGGTCACCTGAAATATAACTGTTTATGAAACACCTTTACTAAAACATGTTTCAAGTCATCTTGCTTCTCCTGAGAAAGGCAAGTTTTTTCTGGCTTTGGAGAAATCTGCAATCCTCTTAAGTTTTTTAAGAATCCTGAGAGAAATTCCCTTAAAATAAAATTTTGCAGGAAGGGAGCAGGTATGTATCTCCCACAAAGCAGAGGCAGCTCTCCACTAGAGCAAACAATCTACTTCAGTTCCTGTGATCTCTGTTAATCTAGTTGCTGTTACAAACCACTTGGACAGTTTACAGTATCAATTCTGTGAGAAAAAGAGGAGTGGGTTTAATGTGTTTGTATTTTGGTCAGAAAAGAATCCAAAACAGCCAGGGTGGCTTGTCCATGAGAGACAGGATCAATAAGCAAGCAATGATCAATTGCTTTGCCCCACATTTAGGCTTTCTACTTTGTTAAATGATACAGACACTCTGATTGTTCTAGAAAAGCTGGTGAAATGAATTAAAGCTAATCAAGAGCCTGTGACTTTTTTTGGGTTTTGTTGGCATCATGACACTGAGAAAGAAGTTGATCACAGTTTTCTGTATAGAAAAATAGCAGATATTTACCTTTCATGTTTATCCCTACCTAAAAGAGATCATTTTCCATAAATACTCTGTACCATTAGGCATGTATAACAAAAATGTTCTGCATATGTGAGCCCAGTGCTAAAACAACAAAGTTCACTGACAAACACTGCTGCTCATCACTCCCAGCAGCATTCCCTACAAAACACAGTTTATGTGACAGTGCTGGAAGACTCAGGGCTTGCTTCTAGGAGGGAAGGATGAGCACCAGGGCTGCTGTGCACAGCTGGCTTGGGTTGGCTCCATCAGCTCCCCCAGCACACACTGCAAACCCCGCATCAGTGGCTGTTCTGCAGCACAGTAGCAGAGCTGGAGTGTGCACTGGACGAGATCCTGGAGGGGTGTAAATCAAAGGAACTGCACTGCAGGCAGCCCATCTGCTGCTCTTTGTGTCACCTCTGGTGTGGGACTACCCAGGACCACCATCACCCTCCGATGCCTTCTCACAGACGCCACAAACATGCCATGTACATCCAACCCTTCCAGCAGCTACCGCCTGCACTCTCAGGGATTCTCTCCCTTCCTTCTGCCCTTTCTTCCCTCCCTTCTTCCCCCCAAAACTGGCATCACTCAGCATTTTGGCCAGGAGACCAGTTCTCCAAACTGAAAACATCAAAGCATATCTCTGGTTAGATCTCATCCCAACCCTCCGAATCTGTTGACTTGGAAAGTGAATAACTAATAAGGCAGTATGCCATTGTTTTCTGTTTATGATAATGGAAATAAATTGTTGGCTCCAACTCAGGCACTGATTGTTCCTTTGATATCACTGCCAGGAAGCAAAATAAAATGGATTTTTAAAAATCACCTTTCACAGAAACTGCCACAGGCATTTGAAAGATGAGCCTTTTTCCATGTCAAAGGCTCTACCAGAAGTGCCAAATACATGAGAAGAAAAATTCAAACCCTTCACTGTTAAACAAAAACCAACAAAAACAAGAGCACAAGAGAGAATGTGAGAGCAGGATTGCCTGGGCAGCAGAGTGGTCTGGATGGGCTGGCACACCACAGATGTCCTGACAGTGCTCAGGAGGGAGCAGCAGAGCTGCCTCCACGGTGAGGAGCGCTTCCTGAAGAATATAGAACACATCCTTTGCATTCTCCCCCCAATAAAAAAAAGCACAGGTGGGCTGGATGAATTACTCTGTCTGCCTGGCAGCTCTTAAACTAATAATAAGAGACTTCAGGAGCCAGAAAGGCAAGGGGGTGCTTTGCCCCAGAACTTGAACCACTCATAAATCTTGCTCGTGTGTTTCTTTCGTGGTTTGGGGTTTTTTTTTAAGCTACATGAAGCAGCAATTTCATTGCATCTCCAATCCTTCACAGCATTTTAGTTCCTTCCCCATGGAATTTTAGGGGCAGGCTTTCAGGTGTTTGTATTTTTCTCAGGGTGCTACCACTCCTACCTAACATGTCAGCACCACAGTGACACACACAGGGAGAAGTTTCCTCCTCGGAGTTTGGAGCTGGATGCAGATCTTACACAATCAGAACACGGCGGTGTTTGGTTTTCATGATGTGCTGCAGTTTGATTTGGCTCAGAGCGGAGGATGGAGCAGAGAGCCAGATTCAGATCTCAGGCCAAACGTGGATTTTGTGTTTCAGCTACCAAACTCCATCATGGTTTGGCAAAGCCGTGCTCTCACCTGCTCACGCCATGTGGAGAACACCTGCGATCTGCTGGAAAGGAGGCGGCTCGTGCTCTGAGAAGCTCCCAGCAGGAGAGCCAGGCTACGAGAGCCTGGCCCTGGCTGCTGCAGGTGGACTGGGAGTGCAGAGACACTGGAACATGCTCAGAGGAAAAGCTGCGGTGTAAAGAGAAGCTGTCATGAGCAGAGTGCAGCTTTGTGCCTCTCCTTGGTGTCAGGATTCTCTGAACCTTTTCATTTCCAGCGCTGGGACTCAGACGCACAACAGCAGCAGCACGACCTGAGAGCAGATCGGGAGAAATAAGAAATATATCACATTCTGCAGAAGTCTGCTTCTGAAATAATCCCCCACACTGCCTCCAGACAGTGTTCTTGGATATCATTTTTGGAAGAACATGCTAGAAGACCCTTTTTTCTAAAACTCAAACCAATACCACAACTTAAATGGCAAAAGATTTTGTGTGACAAACAGCATGGCCTGCTAAATATTAAGGCTGTTTGACATAGATTTTAGGCCCATGCTTGGCTCAAAGTGCATCCTAATTCAGCAAAGCATTGAAGCAAATGATTACCTTCAAGGCTGTAGCTGTGTCCCACAGAATGGGGCAATTTAATCGGGACTTTATGAAGTGCTTATGACATAGGTGCTGTTCTGAATTGAAAGTTTTGAAGGGTTCCCACCAAAGTGCCCTGGAATAAAATAAAGAATTTTGATTGGATTCAGCAAATATTCAGCCAGGAACTAATTTTTATACTTATTGTTAGCTTATAACAGGATATTTAGAAAGAAAAAGGAAGGACCTTTTTTTCTCCAGATAATACCATCTACTCTATTTCTGAAAATTAAGGGTGTGATTACTGACCCATAAGTACTTTATGATCACACTTTGGTTTGAACTTTTATGAGTGTATGTAGGTTTACTAACTCTAGCACTGCCCTGTAATTTATTTCCCAGGTGGGCCACGAAAGTCATCTGGAAGAAGGAAAACAGTGTCTAAGGTCTTGCTGTGCAAAGGGATGATTGTGCTAGCTGGATTTGTGCATGCATGTTTTTGGAAACAGTTTTCAGAGGAGAGGTAAAGTTTTCTAATAAAATCAAACCTTTTCCTTTAACCCAGAAGGAGTGCTTCAAATTCTTGTGTATTTCATTGAAAGACTGATGATTGCTCTCTGCTGCTCTTTTGAGGACAGAAACTGGGTTCTAAAGCAGCAAAAAGCTATTCAGACCCCAAAAGCTGCTGTGACAGAAGTGTGAAGAAGCTTTGAATGTCTTTGCAACCCTGTCACCCTTCTTTTCCCAGAAGACAATCACCTTCAGGGGCTTTGCACTGGACAGCATGACCCAGAGTTGTGGTACTCCAAGAACAGAACAAAAGTTTCAGGTGCCAAAAAGCAGCTTCTCTGTGCCCAGTGACTGCCCCTTTGCTGGTGAGAAGAGCTGAGTCAGTGATGCTCACCTGAGGCAGCTGCAGATGCTGTGGCACCCTGCAGGTCGACTCTTCAGTGCTGTTTGAATCCCAGAGCACTGTGCTTTGGCTGACAGTAGCTGGCACACCTGGAAATCACTTGCTGAACGTTGATCTGCCTTGGCTGAAGAGACAGAAATTAAACACCAGACCTGAAAATGCAGTTGATATTCTGGCACATGAACCATTAGTGATATTTACAGTCCCTGGAGACCAAGGAAGTATCACCCTCTGCCATGCAAACCCAATATTAAATGGAATTTCTGCTCCTGCAGCTGATGTTGCTTCTACTCATTCCACCCAGCAAGTTCCTGGGAATACTTCAATGCAAATTAAAATCTACTTAGTTCTCTTATAAAAAACTATCTTTGGCAGTATTTATGAAACTTCAGGAAAGTGATTCCCAAAGAATCACCTCCTGGACACAGCACAGCTCAGATTGCTGCGACACTCATGCTAAAGTTATCTTGGTTTAACTTTAAAGCAGCACCTCCCTGAGGAGCCCTCAATTCTGGAACGAGAGACGTGTTTCTGTGTTCTGTGAGAGCCTGGATTATTTTTAATCTTCTGGACATGTTACAAAGATCAATTTATAGTCTCACAGAGACGGTAAGGACAAGGGTTTGCAGGCAGACACATTGGGGGTTGGCTCTTGTTGATTAGTGTATATTATTACTTCTGATTTTTCGAGGCATCTTTGACTTCCCTGCACTGCTTTCTTCATTTCAGAGAAAAAGTGGTGGGAACTGGCCCAGATGCAATGCAGCCACGTTCTCTTAGCCCAGCAGTTTGAGCAATATATTACAAGCTGTGCAAGTCCTCACAGCTCTGGACAGGTGCTGTGCACTAAAAAAATACAGAAGATAATGGCACCAAAGCTTTCTTTTCCTCTCTCTGTCACCATTTTATATATATTATAATGAATTATGCCAAGGACTTTGTTCCCAAATTACTTGAACATGGAAAAACATCTTGCTTGTAATTTTGAGACATACAGCTTGATAGCGTTTCCAATGTTATGCAAGGCTTCCAATGAAAATAGCAAGGACAGAGGTTGAGCAAAACTATGGCATGTGCTTCCCATAATATTCCACCATGTACTTTTTAAAATTCTCTATTCATTCATGTTGCAGACCCAGCAGTTCAAATATTTATCACAGAATACAGCACAGATATGCAGACTCAATCTGTATACATTTCAGAGGTCATAAAAACCAGTGAGCAGTTTTTTTTCCAGTTCTACTTGAATCTCTCTTGAACCTTACTTAGCAAAGTGCAATTCCTGACACTTAAAGGGACCCCAGTACAATTGTTCCCTTCATTTTGGCAGATGAAAAGCAAGAACCAGAGTGCTTTGTGTTATTTCCAACCAAGAGCCAAATGGCCTAGGTTTGCCCAAAGTTTCACAAACATATCTTCAGTAAAGCATTGGCAGGGCACTTTTACAAAATGCTGGTAATGTCCAGAGTTCCACACCCCTCAATTTTAAGCTTTGCCACCTTTGTTTTTAAAAAACTTCCACCATGATTGTTTTCATATCTTTGTAAGCATGGCCAGGACTTTTTAGACTGGATCACTTTCCAGGAATTACAACAAAGAATTTTAACTTTTGGAGTAGAGAAAGGGCTTTTTCTATGCAAAATGTCATTCCTGGAAGTGCCATTCACCAGCGTTCCTTCCTGGCAGGTCCCAAGGGATCAGTCACAGGAAGGGCTGAGCTGAGGTGACACAGGTGGCTCCCAGGGCACGTCCCTCAGGTGCCATTTCAAACCACATGGCTCCCCTTCAGCTCTTGGAAACCCCCAGAGACACAAAGAGACATTTAGAAGAGTGGCACATCACCAGGCTACGCTTGAATTTCTGTGGAAATGTACTCGATTTCTCCAGCTCCACCTTGCCTGTTTCTGTCCCCGTGGAGATGCCCAAAGGCTGGGTGGTGGGACAAGGCTGTGCCCTGTGAACCCAGGCACTGTGAGCAGCAGGGGTGGCAGGTTCACTCCCAACACTTGCTCCTGATCCGAGCTGTGAACCAGAATGGAAATGCTCATGGAGGGGCACCCTGAGTGGGAAGCTCTGCTACAAATACAAAACAGATGCTAAAGGCTCGAGAAACATATTGTGACATGTTCAAAACCAGGGTCAGAAGCAGGAGCCAAAACAGGTTTTTCTCACTTCCTCATTGTTTTTTTATCTAGACTGCTGCTTCTTGAATTTAATGTTAAATTTTGAAGATTCATAGCCTTTCCTGGACATCTTTTATCCATGGTTAGCACTTTGTAATGTTAAAAGTTTGACTATTAAAATAAACATCCCAGTTACACACAGTTATCTGACATCAGTGAAATGGTGAAGTTCCTATTCCCTGAACACCTGTAAAGCTTTCATTTTCCCTCTCCAACAAAACTGAGATGACCTCCTCTTCCCCTTCCCCTGATACTTCTCTTCCTAAGGCCCACGGGGCTTTCTTGGCCTGTCTTAGCCTCAAATCAGAAGGCAGATGGATTTTCAATTTGAGCTTTATGGTTAGTAGTACCCCCTTCCCACTAAAATACTGCAGATTTCTGTGGTAATTCTACTTCCAGCATTGTCAAAAGTATGCAAAAGACAGGCCTGTTACATGTGAACACAATTTAAAGGGATAAAAATCCAGAAAGGAGTTATTTTTTTTTTATAAAGGCAGAGTTTTATTGACATATGGTATGGTCCAGAATTGGAACCTCCTATAAACTTGTGGGTCTTCTCTTGTGGAGGTCAGTATGTTCTTCAGACACTGAAAACAACAGCCCTTACTCTCTTACCCCGTCTCTAATAGCTCAAATATTGCCAGTGGCATTTTAATTCCTTCAATTAGAACTCTGACAAGAGCACTCAGAGGCTTTGACTTCAGCTTGGCCCAGAGATCTTTCTGGAAATGGTCTTTTACACATTTCACAGACTGGGCATTTCAAGCATCCATGGCTGCATCGAAGAGGTGCAGACTTCAGTTCATCTAACCAGAGTGAAAAACCCACTAGCCCAAGCTGGCACATCACCCCAGAGCTTTACTGGTCCCTTTCAGAAGAGTCACTCTTCCCCCAGAGCAGCACAAAAAATAATCATCACTTAAGAGTCCAGAGATGATGGCTGGAGCCTATCCAAAATCCGACCTTGTAGGCCATCTCCAGCTGGTCCTGGCTGGAACCCCCTGGGGTGGGCCCTGGGCCTATTTCACACACTTGCCATGTTTGCAGCAGCTGTGCTCGAGCACAGGGGGGGTCCCTTTTCCTTGGCCTCATCTGGGGACAGCCCTGCTCCCTGGCAGCAAGGCCCAGGCACATCCTTGAGAAAGGCTGTTTTGGATTCTGGCTGAAAAAACAATCCTTCTGCCTTCAGTCCTGGCAGTGGTGCTGCTCTCCATTGCTCTGTGTCTATGAGCTGCAGGGATGACAGCTCTGCAATTTTCTTATAAAGCAAACACGCTTCGTTTTACCCCTGACAGCAGGCAATCCTGGGCCAGCAAATTACTGGCAAATGCCTCCTATATTCATCTCTTCAAGTGTTTTGGCTTTTCTTTACTTTTAATTTGCCTGGAGGCAGACATTTGAGATAACAGCTGTTATGGTGATATTATCAGTCAATCTGCATGTCAGAGAACGCCAGGAAAGTGCCTGTGGAGAGGACCTCTTGGGTTTTTGGTTTTAACTGCTCTGGGGCAAATCCACTCCTTTGTCAAACGCTCTGCTCAGAACATGAGAACATAATGGGACTGGTTTCTACCCTCTGATGATGAAGAAATGCCTTTCCCTGCTGATAGAGCACGGGTTCCCTTCCTGCTCCTTGATGATCTAGAGCAGTCCTTTGGCACACCATGCCACATTTTCTTTCTTGCTGTTGAGCTGTGTCAGAGCACATCTGCCACCAGCAACATCCCTGTGATCCTCTGGTGATTTACTTGCTGTAGAATAACTGGGAACACCCTAAGAAACCCCACTAAAAGGGATCTCTACCCTCTCATGGAAGACCCTGCATAGCTTTCCTGGGTCCAGTTATGTTTTCTGAGGAGGAAAGTTTCTTTGTTTCCTGAGGTGGAAGGCTCAGTGTCAAGAACCATCAACAAATAGGTCTGGAACTCCCTCTGACAGAGCTGAGCCATCTGCAAGAGGGCCAAAAAAGATTTATTAGTTCTTTAGAGAAGATGCCATGACACCACCAGGAAGGTGTTGGCTTGGGAATTATTGCTTTACACTTTTTTCTTTTTTTTTTTTTTTCCCCA
The DNA here is from genome assembly GCF_971803275.1 of Cyanistes caeruleus. NCBI lineage: Eukaryota > Metazoa > Chordata > Aves > Passeriformes > Paridae > Cyanistes > Cyanistes caeruleus. The sequence continues at coordinate 4,151 of NW_028256056.1, read as the reverse complement.
CAGAAATACTGGATGACAATCCAAAACTTTGTAGCTTTGGAAACAAACTGGGATGTGCCCCTATTTGGTGTGTTAATGACAATAAGCCAGTTTGTCCTGTTAGTTTGATGAAACCTGACATGCTTTGCACTAGACAAACTTACACATTATGCTTTTATTGAAAACAATTTGTATCTGAAGATCTTAAATGACTTTACTGACATTGAACTGGTGGGAAGATACCTAACACCTATGGTTATAGGTGTAACTAACACTTATGAAATGACCATGATTCCAAAGGAGCACTGGAATACAGGCATTTTGTGTGTCCCAAAGGAACTGCATATTTAACTGCTTACATATTTCCCAATATCTCTTAATTATGTGGTAACAGCAGAGATTTCCTTAACTTTACAAGAAGCTGTTTTGCTGGAAATGAAGAGCCCAGTTTTAGTCTGCACCCCACATCTCCTGACCAACAGTGGGCAAAATATTCAGACTACTGTGGTCTGTTTCCTCACCTGGAAAATGAGGAGATATCCTAAAAATATCCTAAAAATAGGGTTAAGCATTCCAATACCCCAGCAACAGAGCTCACACAGGCACCTGTGCAGTAGGAGAAATGCATGTGAAAGGGAAAGGTTGGGAAGGCAAGCCTTGAGCAGAGATCACAAAGGTTCCATCCAAGCAAACTGTTACCAAGTAAATCTTGTGGTTTGTTTCCCAGAGGTAGTTTTCTCAGCTTTGAAACATCTGTTCCCAAGTATCATCAGTTTATTAAAAGAAGCTGGCATTTTTGTGGGCTTGGAAGATGCACAAAGTAGGTGTGTGAAATTAATTTTCACCCATGGCACTCAGGTGCAGCAGTTTGGAACAGTGTTAAATGCACAGGAGAGCACACTTCATGCTCCAAAAATTCTCACTGAGCTCAAAGAAAGTATTAGCAGCCTTTCTTTCTGGGTCTTCCAGAGACAAGAACGTGCTGCCTGCTCAAACGTGGTGGAACCAAACCAGGTAGTCTGTACAACACTTTTTACTAATTTACTAATTTAATTTACTAAGCACTGCTTTGCCCACATGTTTTCATCACTGCTGATGTGGTAGCAGAAAGGATTTGTTCAGCACAGGTGAACTCCTTCTGAATGTCTCCAGGCTTTTGGGAAATTCCAGCTTCTGGAATTGAGGTCTCATAGCGAGTAAGCTTTGAGGGATGGGAATGCAATTGTGAAATTTCCTGTATCTCTGTGGAAGGAGTGTTGGGGCTTAATAAACTGGCTGAAAAATGGGTTTCTTTGATTTCTAGGGAGGTTGACCCAACGAGAAGAAATTTTGTATTCCTTGTGAAAATCTGGGTAGAGGTTTTGTCCATGAGATTTGTGCTATAGGTGGACTGCAAAGAGAGGAGGGATATAATATCTGCTGGGCATCAAAGACTGACCATGGCTGAAAACAGAGATTGGTCTTAAATAACTGATATCTGATAAAGGCATCACGCTCTTGGAGCTGAGCTGCCAGAAACAAAGGTGAGAAGAAATTCAAGGTTTCATGACTTTAAAGCTATTATTACTTATGGCTTCATTTGGATACCTTCTCTCTCACATTATAGTATCAAATACCCCCCAAGCGATCTTCCACTAAGATGTGGTTTACTGGATAACAGACAGTGCCTTTCTCTGGACTCATCACCTGGAATTGAGAAAAAAGGACTGTGCAAATCTGCAGCATGGAAAAATATAAAAGACAAACAAGGAAATGTCAATTAAGATTATTAAGATAATACGTGGAGTAACTGGCTTGGCAGTCGTGCATTTCCTTTAGCATTTTCTGTGTAATTCACTTCTGTGAGATAAATACAGCCATGGAAGGTGAGAAGGGATGACAGATGAAGCAGAAATTTTTGCAGAAAAGGTCTCTTTCACACTCTTGGAATTATTTTTTTTAATCAACAGTAATCTATCCTTTGTTAGGCACAATGACAGACAAGCATGCCACACCCAGGGGTTGGAGGGGGAATTCAAACACTCAAAAGGTTCTGGGACACACACAAGTGGTCTTTGTTGGTGGCACCTGTGATCTTCTTCCTGAGGTTTTTGGGCTCTAGAGGAAGGAAGGGTCCTACAGAAGGGAATCTGGGAATGACTCTGACTGCCTGAAGGGAAGATCCCTTCTCCAGAAAATAATTATGAGATTCAAATGTAATCATCTTTAGACAAAATACGGAAACGTTCTGAGGGAAGAAACCAAAACAAGGTGTCTCCTGCACCTCCTTTCCCAGACAGCATCCCTCATCACCCGTAATTATTTTCCCCTTTCAGCTCTAATCATTTCTTTCAGCACAATGGCACAACTCATGATGGAGCTGGGAAAAATCCCCATCCTACAGCCTGGTACGAGCTGTGGGTTTGAAGCCCTGAGGCAAGGAAGCCGTGGATCCGGGGCTCCCAGGTCTCCCAGTTGGCTCACTCTGGGATAACTACATGAAAAAAAAGCTGCCTGCCAGGAGGGCTGGCCGTGAGCCCTGCAGGGAGGCAAAGCCCTGTGCTGTAAGACAAATGTGATGGGAATTCAGGTGTCTAAATTCCCGTACGAGAAGAGGAGCTTCCCATTTCTCTCCTATCTGATCTGTGACGTGTGCACATTGTTTGTAGGGAGGGAGGAGGAAAAACACATTTTAAAGGATAAGCAGCTGGATGCCACTCTTCTCAAGCTTGGAATTAGAATGAAGTGCCATATCTGCTCCAAACTGTGCTAAGAAGCACAGCAGATTTTAAATAAGCTATTTAGCTCCTTTCTTCCCTTTCAAGAATTTATTTTTTAACTGGGGCATTTTTCAGCCTGATGTAAAGTAACTGTACTCTTGTTCACAGACACAACTGCATACAGGACCACATGCTAAAGAAATAAACCTGTGAGGCTCTAGGAGGCTGAAAGGGAGATGTGTAGAAAATGGATAGCATTAACTAAGACTTCTCACTAGTAGGATGGTAGCCAGAGAAGATTTTGGCCAAGAGAAATAAAGGGCTTACCACTCAATTAAGTCATGGAGCCAGACATGCTATACCTTGGGAACCTGAGTGGGGGCCTGGAAGACAAAAGCAGACTATTGCTGCCCTAGAGAGATCACCACCCCTCCTTGGGGAACACCAAAGTGCTTTAACAAGGGCTGGCATCCCAAAGTTCAAGAGCATTCCTGTAGGGCAGGCTGACACCTCGGGTCCTTTGTTGCAGACACTGCTTCAGACTTCTCTTTGCAGATGTGCTGTGTCTCATTCAGGTCCTTTTTCAAGCTTTGCACAGCTCTGGTGTGCTGGGTCTGCACTGCACTGCTCAGAGAGGGCTTCAAGAGCTTGCTGGGTTACCAGGTTACCCTTGTGGGGCTCCTGTGCTGAGGGAGCAGAGGCTGTGGCAGAAAGGACAAGCAGCCTCTGGGTACTTCCTTTTCTTTGGAATTCTGATTGTCTTTTTTATTGACCAGAGGAATGGTGAGGCTTCAGAGACAGCTCAGAGGACAAAGGGGATGTGTGTTGGAGTGGTTTACCAGCATGGGATGGGCCCTGCTGCCCTGTCCTGTGCTCCAAGGAGGTTGGCTGGCTGGCACAAGGACTGGGACATTTCCCTGCTGTTCCTTTTGATGCAAGACATTCACATAACCTGTAAGCACACGTCCTTCTTGCCAGAGACCGTGTCATTCTCTCTTGCTTCATCCAAACCAGCCTGCTATTTCTGAGTTCCCCTCTCTGAGGGCTTTGTCTGCAGCGAGTGACCCACTGCTTGTTTTTGTGGAGCACTGCAGGCAGGAGGGCCAAGGATACCTCGATGTTTCCATGCCAGGATGCAATTGCCTCGTGCTGCCTGCAGATGTATTCACATCTCTGCAAGCCCAAGGACACAGCTTGGTGATGAGGGGTGTTCCTGAGCTCTTGCTATTCATGCACACTCTTCCAAACCGAGCTAAACTTGTCACAAGCTGCTAACGAGAGGCAAATCAGCCTGGCAGGCACGTCCTGCCCTGCTGCCCCTGTTCTGGCTGTTTATTCTGTGTGAGGCAGGAGCGCCACTGGAGACTGCCAGTGCTTTGGAGCAAAATCCATTATCCAGCAAAAACATTGGGTGCATGAAACTTACTAATAGTGACCTGCAAAGATCCACTCACACCAGTGGGTTGGTGGTTT
>NW_028256055.1:0-60000 GCF_971803275.1 Cyanistes caeruleus | reverse complement strand
TGAGGATCCCAAAATATCTCTCAAGGGTCCCTTGGGAGCATGTGGAGGTCATTTGCACATTCTCCCAGAGGGAATTAAGGACATGGACACCCCGGGGGGGCAAGAAGGGAAGTCCAGAAGGGATTTAGACAACAGGGGATGGATGGTGTTGGTGTGCTGGGAAGGGATTGGCTGAAGGGGAGTGTGCAGGAATGTGCTTAAGGCAAGAAGCAGCAGGAGGAATCCATGGGGTAAGAAAAAGGATGATGGAAAAGAAGAGGAGGAGAAAAATACTGAGGATTGGGATGTTTTTCGGAAGGGTCTTATCATCAGATCCTTTGTATCCCAGTTTTCCAGGAGAGGAAAACAAGGAGGTGAGGATTTCAGGGGGTTTCTCTGAGCTGGGAGCGGCAGGAGCGGGCGCAGAGCTGCGGCACCGGGAGCACGGGCTGGGGGCCTGTGGGGAGCTGTGGGGCCGGGCCGGGGCTGTGGGGCAGCCGGGGCTCAGCGCCGGGCGCTGCCTGAGCCCAGCACCCCCCGGGCAGGGCCGGCAGTGGCCCCGGCCCCCAGGAGGCTGCGGGACGCCCCGGCCGCTGCCCGGCCCCGTGGAGCTGCCGGCCCTGCCCGCCGGGGGGGCCGCCTTTGGACACTGCGGCAGGACAGGGACCGGCTCTGGGATACGGGCTGGGGAGGGGAGCCTCAGCACAGCCAGCACGAGGAAGGAACAGCTCACAAATGGCGATTAGACCTGCAAGGATCCACATGATCTTTTAAGCATTTCCTGCTGGGTCCCTGGAGAAAGGAAGGATTTTGCAGAAAGCTCAGCAGCTGCCACACGATGAGCACCCACAGGCACTGAGGGGGCTGCAGCAGCGACAGAAGAAGCCCCTGCAGCACTTGCTCACAAAGGCTCAGCAGCTGAATGCAGCAAGGGATGAGCAAAAGGCCAAGCTGAAGGCAAAGGCCATAGCACAGTTCCTACAGCCCCTGAGGGATCAAGCCCAGGGCCCAAGGGGGCCCCAGCACCCAGGGGACACCCTCGGCCACAAGCACCTGGCACAGGCATTGCCCTCCTGGCCAGGGCACAGCCCACCCAAACAGCCCCTGGCAAGGAATCAGCCTTCCAGCTGCAGGGCACAAGGACACTGCAAGCACAGACAGCAGCACCCTCAGCACCAGCAAGTCCAGCCCTTGATGGACACGCATTCTTAGCGGTGGCACAGCTCCCATTCCACCAGGGACCCACCACACTGCAGCCCTTGGGAACATCCAGGGTGGCTCTGGATCCAGAGGAGACCTTTCCTGATGGACACAGGGGCCTCTCCATCCACTCGGAATCTTACACCTAAAGGTGTTAGAGAATATTTTAATTATTAAGGCACTAAGTGGGAAAGATGAGCCGGAGTGTTTTCTTTAGCCACTATTAGCAGATGTGGGGGATGGGTTTAAAATGCAGGAACTTTTATTTGCTCACAATTGTGATTTTAATTTATTGGGAAGGGACTTGATGGCTTCCAGAGGATGCAAACACAATTCTGCCCTGGGCTGGCAACAAGAGGTAGAAGGGAAAATGCTCAAGACATGGACGGTCCTTCTGCAGGGATGCACGGAAGCACCGGCCTGATTGGGGCAAGCCTTGCAGGAAATATCAAAGGAATTGACCTCATCCCCAGGGACTGGCTTAATGCAGGATGTGGATGACTTGATCCAGTCAGGAGGCCAAGGAGAAGAGGTAGAGGAAGCCTCTGTGAAATGGCTTCATTTTCAGGCTAAAAAGCAGCTTTGAGTAGCTGAAAAAAAAGAAAGGGCAAATGGTAGAGAAAATAGTCAAGAATTCGAGACCTGTTTTGACTGAAGCTTTGTCTTGTATTGACCCTGAGAGGGTTCAAGGAATCTAAGAAATAATGTTACCCAGGACTAAAATAGTGCTGCAGCAATTCTTAGGATTAACAGGGAATTGCGGGAGCTGGATTGAGGATTCCCTCTTCTAGCCAGAACATTGCATGAATTTTTTACCCCCAGATAGTCTCAATGTTATGGGCTGGACATAAGAAAGAGAACAAAACTTAACAAAATGGAAAAAATAAAATGATTGATGCCCCAGCCATGGCTCTTCCAGACTCAGAAATCTGAACTGGAAGGGAATATTAAACAGGCCACCCCTGAGCCTGCACTGAAGGCAACGCAGCAGCAGCCAGGGCTCCCCAGCGGGGGAAGCCCCTGCGCCTGCCCACAGATCCTCTGCTCAAATCCTCGGCCTGGCCACCCTCCTTTGCCATCTCCAGCCACTGCGGGACAATCCTTGCTCTCACTCTTGCAGCTTCAGGCCTTTCTGTGCCTGCCCTCGCCACAGCTGCTGGGGAAGGCACCGGGACAATTCCACTCTGCCTCTCAATTCCACTCACACTCTGCCCTGCCTGGGATTAGCTGCTGGCAAAATAGACCAACTTGAAAATGGCTTCAAATCTTATTTCTCTGCTCACAATTGGTTTGCCTTTGCCTTGGGGAAAGGAATTTTAATCTTTCTTTTCCACCACTCAGCAGAGATGAAATTAACATCTCCACAGACTGGGAATAGCCCAAAAGATTCCCCCTAAGATAACGACCATCAACAAAACATCAACACCCAGCAGCAAACATCAACCAACATCTACCCCAGACACTGCCCCAGGCACAGCTCGAGACACCTGGTCTGGAAAAGGCTGAGCAGGAAATCCAGGAGTGCCCACCTAATTCCCATCACAGGCACAGAAATCCGGGTGCAACAGGAAGCCAAATCCTAACAACTCCACACCTTCAAACCAATGAACATTAAACCAATGGATTTCTATGGGTTCAGAATGTATAAAGTTTTGGAAAAATCTAGTAAATTCCCATGTCATGGAATGATTTTCTCTGCACACCCAGCCTAAGTGTGGATTTAATGATTCCTGTTGCACATTCTGGCCAGAATCACGTTGTGCCTTGACTCTCTAACACTAAAGACATTGCGGGAGAGTTTTTGATTTTCCCAAAGTTTCCGTGAAAGGATTACACCATTAGAAATTTTTTTTTGTAATAATCCTGATTTTATATTGTCAGTTCAGTTTGGGCCAGGGCAGGGAGAATCAATTTTTAGGCCGAGAGAGAAGTAGGAAAAATTCGATTGCCTTGAAAATGTTTTGGGAATGTTTGTGCTTGGCTCATAGTTATAGCAAAAATTCTGTATGGGTTTTTGGATGTTGAATTTTAGGCTGTTTCTGAAAACCAGAAGAGCTTTAAAGGTGACCCTTTATCTCATACTTATTAGAGTACTGTTAAAAAAATAAACCAAAACAAAAAACAACCACATTGTGGCACTAACAAATGTGAGTCATCCCATGACTGCCCTGGAAGAGAAGCTTTGTTCCAGGCAGCCAGGAGAGGAGCTTTAGAAATGCAAATGAACACTGATGGCCCAAAGCCTGCACAATGGCCCAGGGGCTTCCTGCCTGCAGGAGGAATTGGGCTGATTCCCTCTGCCCCTCAGCCCAAGCTCTGCCTGCTTGCACAGATGGAATTTGCACAGATAAAGGCACAGCCCATTGTGAGGATATCTGACTCTGCAGCAGAAATTGGTTCAGCTGCAAAGGAAAACAGAAAATGGAGAATGTTGTGAAAACTTCACTAAAACAAGTGGGGGGGAATCATCCCTGTCCCCACTCCAACATGTGCTGTCACTGTCTATGTTATATAGGGTGTATCAGACCACTGGGGTTTATTTGCTACCACAAGGTCAGGGAAATCAGTTGGGAATCCAAGTACGTGATGATTTAATGAGAGAAAAGCTGACAATTGATGCAGCCCTGGCTGGAGGGAGCACCCAGAAATGGGGAAAAGATGGACAGCCACCAGAACAAATGCTGCAACACCATGGACCAGACCCGGGAACCCTGATGAATTCATAGCAGGTACCAGAGAAACCATTTCTCATTTCAATGGCATAATTAGATTACAGGATGCCATTGAAATAATAACCAACCACACAGCTCCAGCTCCTGACCTTCCCCCCAACCAATCCACTCAGATGAGGAACACAACATTTCACCATGGGATGGGATCAGATTATCTATTATTAGAAGGAGACAGAATTTCTGGAAAAGTAAATGACTCAAACTGCAGTTGACAAATAGATGAGAACAGATACCAAAGGAAACAAGAAAGCAGCTCATGAACCAGACCAAACAAGGAAAGGATGGGAATGAGAAACGTTTTTGTGCTTCCCTGGCAGACCATGGGTTAAACAAATGCCAGACAGAGCTGTCCCCCTTCAAACCTACACCCCAAAATTCCTGTAACGCCAGGATTCCTCCCCGAAGAAATCTGCTAGGATCTCCCCAAATTGAGTGAAAGGGGGAATGGGACCCCCAGACTGAGCAGGAGGGGCCTGGAACACCCAAATCCAAGCACGGGGGAGTGGGTTGGAGATTGGACGGATGATTAGGAAGGGGCTAGAGTGGGAAAAGGAGAGGGCTGGGACCCCCAAAGCGTGGGGGAGGGTGCTGGGAAACTCAAATTGCATTGAGAGGGGTCAGTGGATTGGGGGAAGGAGGAGAAAGGGGGAGAGGAGAGGGAAAGGTGGGGCTGGGATGAAAGAAACCTGGTTCCCTGTCCCGCAGCACTCGATCCCTGGAGCGATTCCCTGCGGCTTGTAGGGAGGAAGATCTGCACTGGGGGGTCCCCAAGCCCCCTGCCCATCCCAGCGTGTCCATCTCGCTGGTGCCCTCCAGCTCCCAGCCCGGCCCCGGCCGCCTGCTCGCTCCCTGATGGATTTCTCCCCTGCCCACATCCAGCTGAGCTGCTCCCAGGGCCAGCAGCAGCTCTCGGGCCACGTGCTGGCCACTGCCGTGCTCCCCAGCGGGGACTGGAGCCAGCAGCTCCTGGTGCTGCTGGAAACCGCCCCCGGCAATGCGGGCTCAGCTCCAGCTGCCAGGTGGAGCACGGCAGCCTGGAGCACCCCCTGAGCCGGCACTGGGACACGGCCCGGCCCCCACAGCGCCGGGGGCAGGGGCTGGCAGGACACGGAGGGGATTTGGGGCTCCTGGGATGAACTGGCAGCCCCTCCTTGAGAACCCCTCTCCCCCTGGCCCAGCTCCCCTCATCCCCCTCTCCCAGCCCTTTCCCAGCGGCTCCCGGCCCCGCTCCGCTCACCCCAGAGCTCCTCGCCAGCAGCCGAGAGATGGAGGAGGAGGAGGGCAAGGAGGGGAAAGCGGAGGAGCGGGAGGAAGAGGAGGGGTAGAGGAGGAGCAGGAACTGCAAGAGGAGCAGCAGAGGAGGCCCCACGTGCGTCCATCGCTCTCTGGATCTGCAGCCCCTTCGCGCCGGGAGCATCGGGCCCGCAGCCCGCAGCTCACCGGGGACGGGAACCTCGCCCCGAAGGTCTTGGGCCGTCCTGGCAGGATTTGTTTACAGGGGAAGGGATATTTGGAGCTCACTCGAAGTAGCTTTGGGGACCCCTGTTCCTTTTTCTGGGGCCGGGCCGGGCAGAGCGATGTCTGGATCTTGCAGGACTCCAAAGCTGAGCTGAGATGCCCGGTACCGGCAGCGGGAGGGGAGCAGTGAAAAGGGGGGAGCCCCGGGAGTCCCGGAGCCTGAAATGGGGGCCTGGAGAGGGGGGACCCCGAGAGCCGGGAGTGAGGGGAGCCTGGAGAAGGGGCAGCCCGGAGAAGGGATGAGCCTGCAGAGGGGGAAGCCCTGGGACACCAAAGTGGGGACCCCAGGGAAGAGAAACCGCAGGGAGGGATTTTTATCTCTCAGTCCTGATGCTTTGGAGATTTTCATGGCTGATGACTTCCAGAGATGGACTTGGGCAGGAGGAACCCTGAATCCTAGGTGGTCACCCCTTTTTTTCCCCCCAAACCAGAGCCCAAGCATTAGACAAATGGAGGAGGCAGAGAGGAAGATGCTCTGGGACCCCCAGGCAGGTGAGGAGGAAGTCACTGCCCCTTTCCCCCTCTCTTCTGCTCCATCTCCCAGCCCAGGATGGCCCCCGGCTGAAGGACAGCCCTGCTGCAGATGCCGTCCTGCCAGGGACAGACTGGGCAGAGCTCCTTCCCCTTCCCTGTGGCTTGGAGACAAATCCTCCCTCCCTCCCTCCCTCCCTCCCTCCCTCCCTCCCTCCCTCCCTCCCTCCCTCCCTCCCTCCCTCCCTCCCTCCCTCCCTCCCTCCCTCCCTCCCTCCCTCCCTCCCTCCCTCCCTCCCTCCCTCCCTCCCTCCCTCCCTCCCTCCCTCCCTCCCTCCCTCCCTCCCTCCCTCCCCTTGTTCTTTCCTCTTCTTGTTTCTGTACCTTCTTGATCCCTTTCTTTTTCCCTTTTTTCTTACTGTCCCTTCCTCTCCTTCATCCTTCTCTACCCTCCTTCTTCTCCTTGTTCTTCCCTTCTTCCTTCCTCGCTCCTTCCTTTCCTTGTCCCTTCCTCCCCTTGTCCTTCCTCCCCCAGGCACTGAGCTGCAGAGGGAGACCAGGGAGGACAAATCCCCGCAGCAGAACCTCGTGGACGAGGCCGTTTTGAGCAGCTCCAAGGGGCAGGAATCCAATGGGGAGGAAATGCCAAAGGGATCCCCCACAGGGAGGGGCTCCAAACCCATCCCAGGCTGCTCTGAGGAGAAAAGACCCCCCCTTGGCTTCATCCAGAGATCCAACCTGGTGGTCCATGAGCAGCTTCATGCCGGGGAGAAGCCCTACAGGTGCTTGGAATGTGGGAAGAGCTTCAGCCACACCTCCCACCTCTTCATCCACCACCAAGTACACACGGGGCAATGGCCCTACAAGTGCTTGGAATGTGGGAAGAGCTTCAACTGCACCTCCCATCTCATCCCCCACATGCGCCAGCACACAGGGGAACGGCCCTACGAGTGTCCCGAGTGTGGGAAAGGATTTCAGACCAGGTCAAATCTCCTCAGTCATCAGAAAACACACACAGACGAGAGGCCCTTCCGCTGCCCCGACTGCGGGAAGGGCTTCAACCGCAACTCCAACCTCGTCAGGCACCAGCGCATCCACAGTGGGGAGAGGCCCTACGAGTGTCCCCAGTGTGGGAAGAGCTTCTCACAGAGCGCTCACTTGTCCCAACACCAACGGAGGCACCAGTAAGGGAAGCCCTGTGAGTGCCCTGAGTGCGGGAAGAGCTTTGTGCGCTGCTCCAGCTCCATCCCCCATGGGAGGATGGGCGTTGGATGATCCCCAGTGACCCCCGTTGGGCAGAGCCCTGGTGATCCGTGGTCCTGGTGATGCGTGTTGGGAAGACACCTGGCTGGGAGGCTCCACATCTTCCTGGCTCCCTGTGGGCACCTGGATGAACACCGGGGCGGGAACATCCACTGGGACACAGACCAACAATGGGAATTCCTTGGAGGGAGCAGATTTGTTGACTTTCAATCCCAGAAAATCTTTTGCATTCAATCTTATCTTCTGGTGGCATCGAGGAATAACTGGATGGTCTTGGAGGTCTTTTCCAACCTCACTGAATTCACAATTTTGATTTCCTATTGCCCAAGGGTGTCTTCCACAGCCAAATGGTGATGAAGTGGGGCAAAGATCAAGGTTTTGGAGACAGTGGGGTGGAAACCCCTCCAAAAATGCTTCTTTCCTTCCACTCAGTCACAGGGATGCTCAGCCAGCACAAAGAAATCCTTTTGTTTTGGCCTTGATTTTTTTTCATTTCTCTTCTTTCCTTTAAAATATCTAATTTGGGGGTAAAAATAAAGACATTGAATTAAGACATGGGTGAGGACATTGAGACACATAGACATGGTGGGACATGGAGAGTGACGTGGGGACACATGGACAGGGACATGGCCATTCATGGGGACATGGGGGGACACGGGCACAGATGGACACATGGGGGACAATGCCAGGGGTGGAAACATGGTGGGGACACAGCCATGGGTGAGGACATGTGGGGCCATGGCCTTGGCCGCTGCCATGGGGGGAACTTGCAGGGGCTGTGGGGGATGCTGGGTTTGAGGGAGTTGAGGGTTCCTGGCAGGGACTTGGGGCTTGCTGAGGGCTTTGGGGAGCCCAGGCCGAGCGGCTGCGGCTGCGCTGGGAGCCCCTGGCGGAGGTTCTGGGGCAGCTGCTCAAGAACCCCCTGGCCTGGAGCCCCAGCCGGGCATTGGGCTCCTGGAAGGGAATGAACGTCCTTGTGCCCAGGAGGGAAATCCCAGCACCCCCAGGGTGTGGGGGGCAGCTGAGAGGCCACAGCAGACAGCGCTGTCCTCCTCTGTGGAGCCCAAAGAACCTGCCAGCTCAGAGATTTTGGCTCTTCCCTGGAGAGCTTCTCCCTAGGTGAGACACTTTCTCTCATGGAGAGAAAAAGTGTCACTCCCAGAGGCCTTTGAGTTGAACATGTTAATTTGTTACACCCCATTGGTTTTCCTCCCTATCAATCCACCCTGATACACGTATCCCAGTTTCCCCCGCCCCTCTCCTCTATAAATACCCCGAGTTTTCCCCTGTTCAGAGAGCTGCTGTCACTGGCTCCCTTCACTGAGGGCCCTGCTATAATAAAGGCTATTTCTCAGTGGAATGCCATACAGCTCCCTAGCCTCTCTCCCTGTCGCCTGCACGCTGCCACTGAGCTGAGACCACTCACTGGGCAGAGGATGTGCCTGTGCCCCTGGACAGTCCTTTTCAGGACGGCTTCTTCAGGGTAGTCGTGGCACCCCTGCCATTGACACCGGCGCGGCACTCCTCCAGAACTGCACCTCATAATTCCCAAACTCTGGGATTCTGCCCAGGAAAAGGCTGCCAGGAGCTGCCAGAATTGAGTGAAGTGGGGGATGGGAGGCTCAGAGCAGGAGGGACCTGGAACTCCCAAAACCAAGCAGAGGGGTGGCGTGGTGGATTGGGTGGCAGTGGGGCGGGGTGGAAGTGCAGAGGACAAGGGGCACATGGGAGCTCCATATTGGGTTTGGATGAGTGGCACTCCTCCTTCTTCTTCATCCCGCCTCCTTCTCCTCTCCAGCCCTTCTCCCGCTACTTCCTCTGCCCTCCTCCTCCTCCTCCATCTCTTCTGCTCCCCTGAGCCCAGCGCCCAGCCTTGGATCCCCATTTTTCCAATTCCTTCACATCCCACAGGAGGAGCCGGGGCAGGCCGGGCTGGGGCAGCGCTGGGCTCTTGGCATGGTCCAGGTACCACCCATGTGCCCCCTCCCCAAATTTCCCTGGTCGCTTCAGGGGTCCCAGCCCTTTTTAGGGTTTGCTGGGTGCCATGCTGGAGTTTGGTGTCTCCCAAGGAGTCCCCAGAACAGGGTGACAGATCGGGGGGACACACGGGGGTCCTGATCCATCCTGGGGCAGCATCTGTCCCTGACAGGGTACCCCCATGGGGTCTCCCAAGTCCCTCCCCACTGTCCCCCATAAACGGGACAGGGGCGAACTGGGAAGCTTTACTGGGAACACTGGGAGCAGCTGGGCAAGGGCAGAGTCACAGCAGGGCTGGGGGGGCACACGACCTCTCCAAAATCAGCCCAGGGATGGAGCGGGGGGTCCTGGCTGGGCCTGAAGCCATGGGGATGGGCTGCGGCTGCCAGCGGCTCAGGAGCTCTGTGGGCAGAGAAAAGGGGGTGACACTGGGCTGGGGGCCCCGGGGGAGCACACACGTTCCGGGAGAGGGAGGATATGACCCCCAGGACCCCCCCTCACCTTCTTGTGCAGGCAGAAGCTGAGCCCCAGTGCCAGGAAGACGAAGCCCAACATGGAGCCCTCGATCCATATCAGCATCTTCCTGCGGGCAGTGTACAGCAACATCTCTGGAGGTCTGCAGGGGTCAGGATCCCCCCTAAAACCTCTCACAGACACCCCAAGCCCTTCCAAGCACCCTTCCACTCTCACCCACCCCACCAGGACCTCTGAAATGTCCTCCCAGTCCCTTCCCAGCCTCCCCAGGATCCACCAAAGCCCCTCCTGTCCCTATCAAGATCCCACAGCCCCCTCCCAGATGCCCCCCTGGACAATGCCCTGCCCCTGGACCTCCAAACCCTCTCCCAGTTCCTTCCCAGCCCCACCAGGACTCATCAGGAACCCTCTCAGTCTCTTCCCAGCACAATGAACCACATCCCAATCTCTGCTTTCCAATCTTCAGTCTCCATCCAGCCCCTCCAGGCTCACTCAAATCCCTCCCAGTTACACCCAGCACCCCCAAACTCCCTCCCAGTTTCCACCAGGACCCCCAGAACCCCATCCCACCCTCCCCAATAACCTTTAATCCCCTTCTCAGCCATTCTTGGCCCACAAACCCCTCTCCCAGTTTAAATCACTCTATCTCAAACTCCCTCCCAGTTACTCCCAGTGTCGCTCTATTGGGAACGGTGAGAAGAACAACACAGACTCTCTTGTGAGTTGAACAGGAGAGCTCTTAAGGTTTATTACCTCAGATCTTTTTTTATAGACCGATACATGAAAGTATAGAAAGTTAAAACTCTTATTGGTCAGTGAACTAACACATCACCATCATTGGTCACTGGGGTACACCACCCCTCGACCTTCTCTTGCAAGAAAACACGAAACTGACAAACAGCACCTGCAGGGCTGTTCTCTATCTCTGAGGATTGTTTTAATTCCTCCCCATGATTTCCCCGGCCACTTTCTCAGGAGGGACTGAGAAAGTTATGCAGCCTGCTATTCTACAGGCACTGTGCTCCCTACTTTTGCTCATAGTTAACATCCACACTCCCAGTACACCCCAATCCCCCTCCCAGCCCCCCCAGTGCCTCCCCCGCTGCTCCCAGCGCTGTGGGGGCCGGGCCGTGCCCCAGTGCCGGCTCAGGGGGTGCTCCAGGCTGCCGTGCTCCACCTGGCAGCTGGAGCTGAGCCCGCATTGCCGGGGGAGTTTCCAGCAGCACCAGGAGCTGCTGGCTCCAGCTCAAGGCCACCAGCGAGATGGACACGCTGGAGGGCACTGGGAGAGAGTGGAGACACACTGGGATCAGCTGGGTGTGAAATGGTGCCAAGGCCGGTCAGCTCTTCCTCAGCTCCACGCCAGGAGTGGAACACACCTCAGGAGCAGGATGACCCGAGGTGTGGCTTAGAGCAATGCTCTACAGCACTTAACAGCTGTCAGACACAGTGTGGAGGCAAGAATGGGGGGAAGGTCTTTTATATTGGGGTTCAGGGAAAGGTTTAACCGCCCAAGGGTCCAGGGACAAAAGACACAGAATACAAGTGTACAGCAATTTATATACGGGGAGGGCTCAGGGGTGGATACAAAACTTCAACCAGTGAGGGATATCCTGGGGAGGGGAATAGGACACATGGACCAATGGGGTGCCTTGGATTAGGGGATTTCCAAAGGGGACGTCCAAGCAGGGGGTTGGCATAAGGCAGGATTGACAGGGAACATTTGGGAACAAGGGGCAGGGTGGACAAGATTGATAGGGAAGATACTGGAAAAAGGGGTTGGGATACAATGATGGGCAGGGCAGGGGAGGAGATAACTTTGGGTTAAACCAACAAAGCAGGGGGGTAACAGCCTGGCTCAGCTGCAGGGGGGTCCCAGGGTGTGAGGATGGAGGGTTTGGGAGGGTTCCAGCCCTGGATACATGGGTGCACGGGGGTCCTGCTGCAGCGGAATGGGAGTTCAGGGGGGTCCCTTCCTCTGTTCTGGGGCTCAAGGGGTCCCGGTGCCTGAAAATGGAGGTTCAGGGGGGTCCTGGTGTCCAGAAATGGGGGTTCTGGGAGGTTTCCATTCCCGAGAATGGGGGTTCAGGGGATTCCAGGTTCCAGATAAGGGGGTGCAGGGGTTTTTGGGGCCGGGGAAGGGGGTCCCAGGGGGTCCTGGTGCCCCGAAATGAACGTTCAAGGGGGTCTCTGTGCCCAGGAAGGAGGGTTCACCCAGAAATGGAAGCGCAGGGGTTCCCCATTCCCAGTGTAATAAATGGAATTGATTCGTGCTAACTAAATTGTAACTGTTATTAAAGTTATTATTAGAAACTATCAAGAATCAGTGTTATAAAGCAGATGTACCCCTTTGCAGATGTTACATGTCAAAATTAAGGTACAGGATGTAGTTTAGAAAAGAAATGGTCAGTAAAACCAGAAAAAGGAGGAAACTTATGGGAAACATTAATGAATATGTATAAGCATACAGTATATAAGTTTAGCTTGAAGTGCTTTGTTTCATATGTGAGGTGAGGCGAGAAGACCCCCCCACACCCCGGTCGATTTTGATTATGCCTTAAGCATTTGTAACCACAGGCCAATTATATTCACACATATATATATATATATAAAATATGTATCTGATTATATCTACTAAATTGTATCTCTTTTTTACTAAATTGTATTCTTTTATTATTTTGTATCCAATTTATTAAGCTATGTTATCAATTAATTAAATTTGATTGTTTGGAAATTTGAAAGTCATTTATAACACTACTATATCAAAAGCAGTTAAAAGTGATTACAAACTGTGCTATATCAAAATCGTTCTGATTATAATAATTTGGAAAAGCCAACACATAATAGCGAAGGTCAACACCAACATAGTTCTTTATCACAAACACAGGGCAGGTTTTTCCCTTGCATGGAGCACTTGGGCCTTCCCCGGGCCCCTTCTGCCCTCCCGCAGAACCAGAGGCATTTTCCAGCGCACACAGTTTGTAAGCAAGAGCCGGCTGCAGCCCAGAAGGCTCCAAGCGCCTCCTTCCAGGCTGACTCTGCAGATGCCGAGGCTGCTCTGGGCTCTGCCAGGCTCTGCTGGGGCTCAGCTCTGGGCGAGGCTGGGCCCGCTCTCCCCTCGCAGTGCTCCGGGCAGCTGAGTCACAGCGGGAGAAGGACAGGACACCTCAAGGGATTGAGGTTTAACAGAGATTTTATTCAAATAACTGCCATAACAAACAGGCTGTCCTAACCTACTCTAACTAACTAACAGTGTTAACTAACATTACTAACTACTTGTCCTAACTACTATAACGAAAAGTTGGCCTCCTGTGCTTCATCTCCTCCTGCGCTGCTCCCTCAGTTGCTTTGCTGCAGTGATCAGAGGGGTCAGGCTGGAGAGAGGCTTGGCTGATGACAAAAATGGGTGCTGCCCAAGGGATAAAAAAGAAAGAAATGAACTGTTACTTTCCAGACTCAAGTTCCTCACAGGCTCTGTTGCAACAGGACAAAGGGGAATGGTTTGAAAGTCAAGAGAGGGAAGCAGGCTCAGATTAGATGTAAAGAAGAATTGCTCTAGCAGGAGAGTGGGGAAACACTGAGAGAGGGAGCCCAGAGATGTGGGAGGTGGCTCCTCCCTGGAAACATCCAGGCTCAGGTCAGGCAGGGCTCTGAGCCACCTGATGTGCTTGAAGATGTCCCCGCTCGTGGCGGGGCACCAGCTCCAGATGAGCTCGACAGGAGCCTGCCAAGCCAAAGCAGGCGAGGATTCTGCTGGCTTTGCGTGTGAAAAGCAGCGGGACTGGAGATGATGGGAGGGGGGCCCCACAAGAAAAGCCCTCCCTGGCGCTGCCGTTTCCCCCGCAGCCGCTTGGCATTCACCTGCAGCAGCTCCTGGGCAGAGAAGCGCCGCTCCTCGTCCGGCTCCAGGCTGCACTCGAGGAAGTCCCGCAGCAGAGCCGACAGGCGCCTGGGCTCCTGCAGCTGCGGGCTCCCGTTCTGCCGGATCAGAGCGCGGGCCTGCAGGAAAAGCAAACACAGCGCTCTGACAGCTTCCTCCACACCCACACGTGCTCACATCCAGCCCGCTTTCTCTGCCCCAGCTCCCCGGGCACTTTCCTCCCTGGCACAGATGCTGCTGCTCACAGCTCATTCTTCTGGGCCAGCCAAAAAACCCAAACCCTGGTGCAGCCACAGCCATTGCAACATCCAAATGATCTTGCCTTCAGAGCCGACTGCATTGGCTGACTTTGTCAGCAGGAACCTCCATCAGAAATAGCCCATTTTGCTTCTCCAAATACAGACGCCAGCTTTACAGGCCATTTTCAAGAGTTAGTGTGGTCTGCCTGTGTTATTTTAAGGGATTCTTACATCAAATGCATCTCTGCAGTGCCACTGACCCTCAAGTAAAAGCATTCCTGTTGCCCCATGCCAGAAACTGCCAGGCAAGGAACAGCAGGTTTGTGTGGCTGAAAGCTCAGGCTTGGTGACACAGAGAAAGTAAAAGGAAGGAAAGAAATATGTTAGAGTGTGGGGATGTTAAACAATCATCTTCATGTTTTAGACAAGTTTCCCAGTGAGAAGAGCCAGGGGGAGTTCATCTCACAAAACCTCTTTTAGAAACTCCTCCAGAAATCTTGTTGGGTTTGGGTGTGGGTGTTGTCGCTGGTTTGGGGTTTTGTACAAGACAACATTAGAGCTGATGCACTTGCTTCATGTATTTGGGTCATCCTCACAAGAGCTGCAACAACTTAAATCCCAAAGCAAATTGTTGCTGGAGGCTGCAGAATATTTGTCTGTGTTCAGGCTCAGGTGCTGTGGGAATTCCCTTTGCGATGTGCAGAAACCTCCAGCTGCTCCTCCCAGTGCAGGGTCACCCTGTGCTCACAGGCCTCTGCAAAGCCTGGAGAATTTGCCTCTTACCATGGCCCCCGTTTGCTGGAAGTAAGGAGGTTCTCCTTCCACCATCTCGATGGTCACAATGCCAAAGGACCAGATGTCCACCTTGGGGCCGTAAGGAGAACTGGTCACAACTTCTGGGGCCATCCAGTGAGCAGTGCCCACCATGGAGCTGCACTGGTCCTGCTCAGGGCTGAGCTGAGCACAGAGGCCAAAATCAGCTGAGGACAGAAACAAGCACTGTCAAAGGCAGCTGCAATGAGGAAACCAAGCACAAAGATTCCCCACTCTCGGTCTGGGAATGCAGTGCTGAATCCAGCTGGAAATGTCCTCAGGGCTGTAGCCAAGGAAAGATGGAACTGGACCCTGAAAGAAGCCCTCAGCTTTCATGCTTGGCTTTACTGATTTCCTTTGAAGCTTTAGACTGCAACTCCTGCCCCTCTGGGAGGGCCATTCCCAGAGCAAAGGCACTCCTGACAGCCTGCTCCTCTCCTGAGCTCTCTGCACGGGGCAGCCGCTCTCAGCTGGCAGCAGGGGCCGGGCAGTGCCACCAGCAGCACTTGTGGGGCTCTGGCCCTCACTGGGAAGCAGCCCCACAGCCGCACCCCGGGAGCGCCGTGCCTGGCCAGGAACACCCACCCAGCTTGACAGAGCCGTCCATTCCCAGAAGGATGTTGGAGCTCTTCAGATCTCTGTGGATCACCCGGATGGAATGGAGGAAATCCAGGCCCTGCAGACACTGAGAGACAACAAGAAACACGAGGGGAAAAATCAGAGGCCGGAATATATCACACAAGAAAGGACAGTTTAGAATTCTGCCAGCAGCAACTTTGCTGTGACAGCCCAGGAGTGCAGTGCAGACAAGCTCCAGGCAAAAGGTTCAAGGCAAAGCTGAGAACAGGAAATCAGATCCAAAAAAGACAGAGAGTACCACAACAGCAGGGAAGAGGACAAGAACAGAGTAGAAATGCAGTGATATTTGCAGGCCATTCACTTCAGAGGCTTTTTCCTCTCCAGCTCATAAAAACAACACAGAAACAAAGGCCTGAGCATGGAGCCACTCTGCTCTCACAGCCTCTTTGGAAGGACCACGGTGTCCCAGCCATGGGAAGCACAAGCAGGATCCCTCACCTCCTGACTGACAGCTGCCATCTCTCCTTCAGCCATGCGTGTCTGTCTGACAACGTCCTGCAAAGTTCCTCCATCCATGTATTCCATCACCAGCCAGAGATCTCCATCAACAAGGAAGCTGGAAGAGGAGAACAATGGCACAGAGATGAATGTGCATTGCTCAATTCCCCCAGGGAAAAGCCCAGAGTGGAGTTTTGTTCCCAGGTCACTTGTCAATGAGGACAGAATCAGATGGAGAGACATTCCTGCCAGGCTGCACAGGCCTTGGAATCTGCACAGTCTAAAGGAGAAGGAGGCACCCGGGAGAAAGGAGAGGCCTTAGATGGCAAGCAGGTGAAAAATGCACTTTAGCCACAGCCCAGCTCAATGTGGAACCACAACACTTGTCCCCAGCTGCTTCAGCATCTGAGCTCATCAGTTCCACCATTCCCTCCGGAACAAGGCAACACAACTTCCAGAGTTATCCAGGGGAGGAGGCCGTGCAGCACTTGGGGCAAAAGCAGTCAAATGCTTGGAAAACCTTGCACAAAGTCCCTTCAGAAATAGGCAAGGCCATTGAAAAATGGGAAAATGAGGCATTTCTGGAAACAGGAACCTGGTCTTCCTGTCACCTGCAGCAATGGGAAAGGGCTGGGAAGAAGAAGCCAAGGAAAATAATTTCTACCAGGGTTTATCAGCACTTGCTGTAAAACACAGCAAATGGGGTCAACTTGAAGAAAAAGCCAAAGCAAAGCAACAAAAGCACATGGAAGGAGTGAAGTGCCAGGCTGTTGTTCTGGGAAGATATGGCCGGGTCAGGCATTTTCAGAACAGGCTACAGACTGGGGATGCCAGGAAAGATGAACGCAGGGCCCGTGTATGGGAAAAGACCTGAAGCACTCACCTGTCCAGAGAGTTGACAATGTTGGGGTTCTTCTTGTCCTTCAGGACCACGACCTCATTCACAGCTCGTCCCCTGTTGTGCCCTCTGAGGCTCATTTTCTTGATGGCCACCTGAAGGGACATTGCAGACCTTTAACTGGAGCAGTCTGTGGCAGGAGGCCACAGCAAAGACGGAGCGAGTCTTTTTGGAGCGAGCGAGCCGGGCTGTGCCAAACTGCCTTGGGATGGGACACCAGAGCTCAGCAAGTGCCATTCCCACAGCCCATTGCTCTGCTCGCTGGGGCTGTTACAGGACTCATGGCCAGAGACATTTGGCTCTGTAAGCTCTGCAGAAATGCTCCCTCAGCTGTCAGCCTCAAAGCTATAACAACATTCTCTGCACCTACAGTCTTCTCAAATGGCCTCAACACTCTTAGGATTATTATTCAAACACATTTTGCAAGCAGGAGGTAATTCTGTTTCTGTGCACACAGAGCAAAACAGCCGGGAACCCTTTAGCAATTCTATGGCATTTGGCCATGATTTCAAATGTCCCTGCTCTGTTTGGGATAGCACAACAAAGCAAACGTGCACATCCATTGCTCAGATAATCCCTGTCCCAGCTGCCACTGACACCAGACCCAAACACAGCTGCAGGGTTTAGGAGAGAGCTTTGCTCTGCACATCCATCTTCTCATTTCTCTCCCTGTCTCTGTGGGGACAGCTGCAGTAGGACTAAAACCCCAAACTGAGCCCAAGCAGGATCTCTCCTTAATTAGGCCTTGAGGTATCCTGATGAAACTCAGGATGATAAAACTGCTAAACAGTGTTCCTGTCTGAGGCTGGGATGAAGGTAAATTGGGCCTCAGTCTCCACCAGCTGATGCATTCACACTTTTAGACATGAAGACCAGGCCAGTGTGTCCTGCTCTGACAGACACCGCTGCCCTCCTTGCCTTCCTTTGGGCACTTGAGAAGGACCAAGTCTGTCCCAGCTTTGCTCTGCAGGCTGACCCTGCTCTGCCTTCAGAGGAGCAGCCTGTGCAGGAAAGCTCTGCTGGGCCCCACAGCTCCAGCCACAGCTCCCAGCAGAGGGGAAAGCCCTCGAGAGATGCCAGACGTGCTGGGCGTGTTGACACTGACCTCTCCTCCCGTGGCCCTGTCGAGTCCTTTGGAAACGGTTCCAAAAGCCCTGGAGACAAAACAGCAGAGAAGAAAGAAGCAGCGCTTTAGGCCCTGGCAGTGAAAGGCAGCCCAGACAGGAGATCTCTGCTGCCTGCAGCGTTCACAAAACACCCGAGTGCATCCACCCTTCAAACAACAGCAGAGCAGCCACCAGCCCTCTGCCATGCAAGGTGCCTTCTGACCACAGTTATCAATTCTGATCAGCACTGAGAGGCAGCAGCATCGTACCCCAGTGTCTGAAGGGGTTTGGAGCTCTCCTGACTTCTCACTGCATCCCGCACCAGCAAAATACCTGGGCCCTGCTTGTGCAGAAGTAACTGCCTTGCACTTACCCTTGGCCAATCTGCTCCAGTTCCAGGTATTTCTCGGCAGGCTCCCCCACGCTCACGGTGTTCCCTGAAAGAAACCAGGGGGAAGATGCTCCCTCTCAGATGAGAGCCAGAATGCAGCCCCACTCCCTGGGGCCGGGAGCCCCTTGCTCTCAGCTGGGAAGGACAATAAATGACCCTGTGCCATTCAGCTGCAGAGCAACCCTGGGTGCAGCTGATGCTGAGACACACACACAGCACCCTGCTCTGGCACACAGGAACAGAGCAGACGTACTCAGCTGCATCAGGCTCCACTCCCCGCTCCCCTCTGGCTGCAGGGCTGTGCTGCTGTCAGAATGTTCAGCCCAGGATCCTGCAGCACAGGGAGCTTCGGTGTCCTCTTCAGGAGCAGAGGGAGGTTCCTCATCCTCTTCCCAAAGCAGTGCAGGTTCCTCATCCTCTTCCCAAAATGCTGCTGGTTCACCCTCCTCTTCCCAAGCCACAGGACGTTCTCTGTCCTCATTCCACACCGGCAGATTGCCGTCATCCTCGTCACACGCCATGGGAGCTTGGCCATGCTCATCCCACACCAGGGGACATCCACCGTCCTCATCCCCCACCGGGAGATGTCCACTGTCCTTGTCCCACACCGCGGGAGCCTCGCCGTTGTATTCCCAAACTGCGGGGTGTTCTCCCTCGTCTCCCGGAACAGCGGGAAGTTCACTGCTCTCTTCCTCCTCTTTGGCCTCCTCTTTGCAAGCAGAGGGAGCCAGAGGAGGTGCTGATGCTGCTTTGGTGCCCTGTGGACAGACGGGAGCGTGAGGGACGAGAAGTTCTATCTCAGTTATCACCTTCTTTATCCTCAGCTACACATCCAGCTGCACTAAGCAGAAATAGGGTTCAGAGCTGTTCAAACTAACAATGGGCTAAAGCCCACATTGCCACTTATTGTTGGGAATTCCATATTCCAGCATGGCTAAAGCCAGCAAGCAATCTTCTGCCTGCAAAACCAGTCCTGCAGCTCTTCAAAAGCTCTTCAGCAGAAACAGAGAAAACTGCCAGGGATCTCTTTGCTGCTGCTGCTGCTGCAAAGACACTGACAGGAACTTTCCTTCAGCCTCCCAGGCTGGCACTCGGCTGCCACACGCCGAGCTCACAACTTGCTGCACAGTTCTGAACACCAAAGCTTCCTTTGCCACTCACCGAAGGAGGAGCTGCTGGGGATCCACGCGTGAGGTGCCCTGCAACGGGAGAGGGAACGTGAACCAGATGCTGTTAGGAAAAAACTGCCTGTGGTGGGAAATGAGCAAGGCAAGCCCGAGAGAGCATTTTGCTTTCACAGCATCCCTCCAGGAGCCACAGGCCCTTCACACAGCAAGCAAGAGAGCAGCACAAAATACTGGGCTGTGTCAGCTCTTGGCTGGAGCAGCAAACGGAGGGAGTTCCAGGCTCCGCTGCCACAGACTCCCTGCTTGAGGGAACAGAACCCCCCCAGGCCTCATTGCAAATGCTGTGCACGCCCCGCTGGCTGCAGACACCCCCTTTTTCAGCTGCAGCTGCTGGCAGGAGCTCCCCCAAACCAACCCTGTCCTCAGGGCAATTTGGTTACAGAGTCAACTCCGTTCCAGTGGAAGAACAGAAAGCACACAGCAAGCCCAAAGCCACAGAGGCTGCACCGAGGGAAAACCTCAACTTACATGCCAAGTGGGTTAAAAAATACCCCGAATAAGCCACAGAGAACAGAGTTCCAACTGCAGCAACCACTTGCTGCATCATTTTGGCTGCGCTGCACACGTCTGCAGACTGTACCCCTGCAAGCACAGAAGGACACCCGTCAGGGGCTGGGCTGGCTGCTGAGAATGCCTCGGGCAGGAGGATCCTCTGGCAACGAGCAGGCGCCCAGAGCCGCTCTGGACACTGAGGCCTCCGTGTCCCACAGCAACGGGAACACCACGGGGACGTGGAAACGCTCCTGTGACACCACAGCAGCCGCTCACGCAAAAACCGCCTGGAAGCTTCTCCTGTGTCACAAAGGAGCACAAAGAATCCTCCCAGGGCACGGCCTATTGCCCAAAGGATCCAAGAGGAACTCTGAAAATGCAGCAAACAAGGACACCCCATAGCCCAGCCTGAGCACTGAGGAGGAACGAGGACAGCACCAAACCAGAGCAAACACAACCTGTAGTCACTGATACTGCTGAATAAAACCAGCAAGGCTTGTTCCATCTGGAATCTTTGTTCTAGTTCTAAAAACAAGCAAGGTTCTCCACTGTAAATATACAGAAGGCAGGAACTGGGGAGGAGGTGGGATTAGGAAGGAGGAGGAGCAGGAGGAGGGAGAAAGGAAAAGGAGGAGCAGGAACAGGAATAGAAGGAGAAGCTGGAGGTTCCAGTGTCCCCTGTGTCTGCAGCACCCCCAGCCACTGGCCCATCGCCCCCACCTCATCCTGCAGGTGAGCAGGGAGGGGGAGCTGGTCCCAAATCTGTCAGGGGGGTCCCTGAGAGGGTCTTTTTATTGGAGTGTGTTTGGAACTTGCAGATTGTGGAATTGAGCCCCAAATATTGTCTGGCATCCCTGGGAGGTTTTTTTCTCTGGGTGTGTAGGTTTGGATCTTGCAGGACCCCAAAGCTGAGCCCCTTGGGGGATCTTTGGGGTCCACATGGCCATTGCCCAGTATTGGCTGGGGGAGGACATTGGTCCTGGGGACCCCCAGGAGAGCAGAGGAGAGGAACCCCTGGGACCCCCAGAGTGGGGAGAGCAGAGAGGGGCGATCCCAGAGCTGGGGGATCCTGGCAGCTTGGAGAGGTGGGAGCCTGGAGAGGAGAGATTCCTGGGATCCCTGGGATCTCAAAGCAGAGCATCAGGGGAGAAGGGACCCCATGGACCCCCAAAAGCCTCTGGATCATCGCTAAGGGGGACCCCAGAGAAGGGGGAACCCCTGGAGCCCTTGGACCCCCATCATCCCAGGGAAGGGAAACCTCTGGAATCCCAAATAGGAAAGACAAGAGATGGGGAAATCCTGGGAGACTTTTTTGGGGCTGAATCTTGATATTTTGGATATTATCATGGCCACAAGGCTCCTGCTGAGCTCTAGACATGGACTTGGGTAGGAGGAGCCTCTACTCCAAGGCACTCCCACTTTGTTTACCCCCAAACCAGGATTTGTCATTCCCAAGCCATGGCCAGATGGAGGAGGAGGAAAATCCCCAGAGATCCTGCATGAGGAGGGGCTGCAAACCCAACCCAGGGAGCTGCAAGGAGGAAAGATCCCCCCAGTGCCAGGAAGGCATCTGGAGATCCTGCCGGAGCTCAGAGCTGGGGGAGAGAGCTCATGGCAGGGAGAAGCCCCACAAATGCTTGGAATGTGGGAAGAGCTTCAGCTGGAGCTCCAACCTCGGGGCACACCAGTGCATCCTGAGTGTGGGAAGAGATTTCCAATGAGCTCAGGTCTCATCAATGCCAGTGGATTCACACAGAGGAGAGGCCCTTCCGCTGCCCTGACTGTGGGAAGGGCTTCACAAAACTGCACCCTCATCAGGCACCGACACATCCACACTGGGGTGAGGCCCTACGAGTGTCCCCAGTGTGGGAAGAGCTTCTCACAGAGCTCAGTCTTGACCAAACAGATCTTCCTGACTCCCTGTGGGCACCTGGATGAACACAGGGGCAGGAACATCCATCAGAACACAGACCAACAATGGGAATTGCAGATTGACAGCCCCTGAAGATTCACCAGAATAAAGATACACCCAAAGCCCCTGGAGAAGCCCATGCCCGAGCAGGGGAATGCCTGAGATAAGGCTGTGACCCCAGGGGACAGCTGTGGACAGAGGGGTCCCTGCTGGGGCCGCCTGTCCTGGAAGGACTGACCCCGTGGCAGAGTGACCCACGCTGCAGCACTGTGAGGGGGCTGCTCCCATGGAATGGACTCAGGTTGGAGAAGTTCATGGAGACCTCTCTGGTGGGAGAGATCCCAGAGTGCAGCAGGGGAACGACTCCTGTCCTTGAACAGCAGGAAAAGCCACGGGAGATGAACTGACCATGGCTCCATTCCCTGTATCCCTGCACTGCCAGGTTAGGATGCAGAGCTGGAAGGAGGGAGGGGTGGAAGGACGGTGCTTTTAAGGGTCTTCTTATTCTCCTGCTCTGAGCTTACTGGCAATAAATTCAATTCATATTTCCTGTTTTGCCCATGACTGTGTTTGATGAGGAAACAGTCTCAGGTCCTTAACTCATGAACCCTTGGTTAAATTTTCTCTCCCTGTGTGGCTGTGGAGGGCAGTGAGAGAGCAGCTGTGGTGGGTGCCTGGACTCGGGCCAGCATCACCCCACTGCAGTGGGACATGTCCTTGTGTGGCCCTGTGCTATGGTGCTACAGGTCCTGTTGCTTTTGTCTCCCTTATGATTTTATCTTTTGCATTAAATGCTTGTGAAGTGCCCCCGGTGACCCTCGTTATTCCCTCGGCTCCGGTAGCCCCATCCCTTCCCCTGCTCCCTGTCCCACGTTCCATCCCGGCTGGCGGAGCCTTGGAGCTGCCGTGGGGGCCGTGGGGCTGCCCCGGGGGCTGCGCCCCGAGCCGGGGCCCCTTCCCAGTGCTCCCAGTGTGCCGCTCCAGCCTGGAGCAGCCAGCGAGGGCTTCAGATGGGACGGCAGAGAGGCGCTGCTGGGTGGTCCCGGTTCACTTCGCTTTGGTTTTGGAAATTTTGGGAGTTTAGTGCAAGAAATCTCTCCTCTCCTCCACTCAGCCAAAGGGGCGGGGGGGGTTCCCTTTTTTGGGGGAAATCACAGCGATGCACTGATGCTCCTCATTAGATGTGCATGAGGCTCCAGGGCTTCCCGCTGAGCCGGAGGCACCCAGCAGCCAGGGCTGGGCAAGGCGGGCCGGGAGGTGCGGAGAACTTTGTTTGTGTTGGGAGCTCAATGGCGGCTCGGGCCGGGCCCGTTCCAGGGCTGTTCCTCATCCCCGCCTTTCCCCTCACGCAGCCCGGGGCGGGCCCTGAGAGCGCGGGGCGGGGCTGTGCCGTGTGCAGAGCCCGCCGCTAGCTGCGATTAGCTGCTGCTGCCGTCACTCGTGGCTCTGGCGCGCGCTGATTGGACAGAGAGGGGACAAGCCCGGCCCCGCTGGCGCCGCCAGGGCGGCCGTGGGGCAGGAGAGCCGCCATTGCCGGAGCGTCTGTGCGGGCCCGGCAGCGGCGGCGGCAGCGGCCGGAGCCCGGTGAGGCGGCGGCGGAGCTCGGAGGCGGCCCCGGCCATCGCAGGTGGGAGCCGCGCTCCGTTCTGCGGGGGCTCGGGGCTCGCTGCGGGCCCGGGAGGGGGCGGCAGGGGGCTGTGGCGGGTGGCTTGTGCCGTGGCCGGCCCGTGTTGGCCCTGGGCTGAGGGCGCTGCGGGAGCGGCTGCCCGCGGTCTCCTTGCCGCTGGGGCCTCGGCAGGAGGCGGTGGCGGAGCAGCGCTGGCTCGTCCCGCTTCGTGTCGGGAGGCCGGAGGTGGCTGCGCTGGGCCCGGGGCCGGGCGGGAAAATTCCCGGCGCCAGAGGTTTGTGTGGCCCAAGGAGCCAGAGGAGCGGTGTGCAAGTGACTTTATTGCTGCCCAAAGGGAGAGGCCATGGGGCATTTGCCG
The DNA here is from genome assembly GCF_971803275.1 of Cyanistes caeruleus. NCBI lineage: Eukaryota > Metazoa > Chordata > Aves > Passeriformes > Paridae > Cyanistes > Cyanistes caeruleus. The sequence goes on along the minus strand of NW_028256055.1, from coordinate 36,406 downwards.
TGCGCTCTCTCCAGTTGTTGGAGGACGCGGCCTCGTTTTTGTCCTGATTTTCCCGGCCGCATGTCCCTGTCCCTTTGCCCAACACTGGCCGAGGTGCTTGGAAGGTTCAGCCTTCCCGATCCGCCTTCTGCATGTCCTTTTTGTATAACATCCGATATTCGTGGCTCGGTGAAGTGTTTGTTCTTTTGGAAGTTCAGGAATGTATTGGGACTTGGTCTGAGCAGCAGTCCTTGTCAATTAGTAACATTTTCTGAAACTGATGGTTTCTCCCATTGTTGCCTTATGTACAAGTCCCTGGCCCTGTCTCCAAGCAGATTCACTCATTGCCTCTGTTTTTTCCTTCCTGGAATCAGCCCAATTCCTCCTGCAGCCAGGAAACCCCTGGTCCATTGTGCAGGCTTTGGGCCATCAGTGTTAATTTGCATTTCTAAAGCTCCTCTCCTGGCTGCCTGGAACAAAGCTTCTCTTCCAGGGCAGACATCCCCTGACTCACACGTGGCCCCCCACAGATCTGCTATTTATTTTTTTTAAACAATATTCTAGTAACTGTTTATGTGTTAAAGCACCAACTTTAAAGCTCATCTAGTTTTCAAAGTGCAGCTTAATGGGGAACATCAAAAAACTCATACCATCATTTTGTCATGACTAAGAGTCAAGTACAAATATAAAACAAAAATGAGAAAGCAATCAAGTGTTTTCATTCTCCTAGGACTAAAAACTGATTCTCACACCACTGGCCCAAACAGAACCGGCAATATAGAAGTAAAATTATTACAAAAAATTACTCTAACGGTGTAATCCTTTCATTGAAACTGAGGAAAGCAAAAACTCTTCAACAATGTCTTTAGAAAAATAAGGCATTACTTGATTCTGGCCAGAATGTGCAACAGGAATAATTTCATGCACACTTAGGCTGGGTGTGCAGAGAAAATCATTCCATGACACATGAGTTTGACTAGATTTTCCTAAATTCATACACTCTTGACACCATAGAAATCCATTGGTTTATTGTTCATTGTGTCAGGAAAATTAATCCACGAACACCAGAGGTTTATGTCCAAAAAGGAGACAGAGGAGTCCTTTTACTTTATTCGAATAAAGGGAGAGGCCATGGGGCATTCCCCTGGGGTCTCTAAAATTTTTGGAGGGCGCAGCCTCCTTTTTATCCTAATTCCCGGCCGCTTGTCCCTTCTCCCTTTCCCCATAGGCTGAGGTACTTGAGAGGTACAGGCTTCCCGGTACGCCTGATACCTGGGGTACCTTTTCCCCCCCCACGCATAATCTCTTCTTAATTATTAACTTTTGTGGAATTCATGATACTCTTTCAGTGCCTCTTTGATCTTTTAGTGGAATCCATCCCATTGTTTCTGTTGTCTCTCACTGATAGCTGCATCTTATCAGCAGACCCACAGCTTGTTTGTAAAGACCAACCCTTCATTCCTCTCAATTGGTTTGAAGGTGTGGAGTTGTTAGGATTTGGTTTCCTGTTGCAGCCGGATTTCTGTGCCTGTGATGGGAATTACATTACATTACAGGGTAGATGTTGGTTGATGTTTGCTGCTGGCTGTTGATGTTTTTTTGATGGTCGTTATCTTGCTGGGAATCTTTTGGGCTATTCCCAGTCTGTTGAGATGTTAAACACATTTCTGCTGAGTGGTGGAAAAGAAACATTAAAATTCCTTTCCCCAAGGCAAATGCAAACCAAGTCCCTTTAGAGAAATAAGATTTGAAGCCATTTTCAAGTTGGTCTATTTTGCCAGCAGCTAATCCCAGGCAGGGCAGAGTGTGAGTGTCATTGAGAGGCAGAGTGGAATTGTCCCGGTGCCTTCCCCAGCAGCTGTGGCGAGGGCAGGCACAGAAAGGCCTGAAGCTGCAAGAGTGAGAGCAAGGATTGTCCCGCAGTGGCTGGAGATGGCAAAGGAGGGTGGCCAGGCCGAGGATTTGAGCAGAGGATCTGTGGGCAGGCCCAGGAGCTTCCCCCGCTGGGGAGCCCTGGCTGCTGCTGCGTTGCCTTCAGTGCAGGCTTAGGGGTGGCCTGTTTAATATTCCCTTCCAGTTCAGATTTCTGAGTCTGGAAGAGCCATGGCTGGGGCATCAATCGTTTTATTTTTTTCGTTTCGTTAAGTTTTGTTCTCTTTCTTATGTCCACCCCATAACATTGAGGCTCTCTGGGGATTAAAAGTTCATACAATGTTCTGGCTAGAAGAGAGAATCCTCAATCCAGCTCCTGCAATTCCCTGTTAATTGTAAGAATTGCTACAGCTCCTTTTTAGTCCAGGGAAACATTATTTCTGAGATTTCCTGGACGCACTCAGGGTCAATACAAGACAAAGCTTCTGTCAATATAGGTCCCAAATATTTAACCATTTTCTCTACCATTTGCCCTTTGTTTTTTTTCAGATACTCAAAGCTGCTTTTTAGCCTGAAAATGAAGCCATTTCACAGAGGCTTCCTCTACCTCTTCTCCTTGTCCTCCTGACTGGATCAAGTCATCCACATCCTGCATTAAGCCAGTCCCTGGGGGTGAGGTCAATTCCTTTGGTATTTCCTGCAAGGCTTGCCCCAATCAGGCCGGTGCTTCCGTGCATCCCTGCAGAAGGACCGTCCATGTCTTGAGCATTTTCCCTTCTAGCTCTTGTTGCCAGCCCAAGGCAGAATTGTGTTTGCATCCTCTGTGAGTGGGCAGATCCCCAGAAAGCATCTTTTGCATCGAGTTCAGAATGGCAGCAGTGTGAGGAGGGCACCTGGTTCAGGCTGGTGTAAGGATCTGAGAGTGTGGGGTGCCTCGGTTTCATCATCTCATTTCTTCTTCTTGGGTCCTGCAGCATTCTGTGGATTCCATTGGATTTCTTGTTTGGCAGGATAGGAGCATTCTAGGGAGCCATCCCTGGCTCCCCAAGTCGTGCCTTGAGCAGGACTCCCAGACAGGCTGTGAGCCCTTCCTTCCCTCCCTTGGAACAGGGGATTGCTTTTGGACACCTCTTGTCCTGGTTGCTTCAGGGAAATTTGGAGAGGCTCCATATCTAATTTTGCCAATTTCCCTGGGGCTGCCCAAACTTCTGGGTTCACTTCAGCCGTGGCTCTGCCAGACATTTGACACAGAGGTACAACAGAACCAGCCTCTGTATCACCTTTTGCAACATTAATCTGCATTCCCCATTTAGCCATCAAATCCCTTCCCAATAAATTACAATCACAACTGTGAGCAAATAAAAATTCCTGCATTTTAAACCCATCCTCCACATCTGCTAATAGTGGCTGAATGAAAGTCAACCACTCATCTTTCTCACTTAGAACCTTAATAATTAAAATATACCTTAACAATTTTCCCCCTTAGGTTTAAGTTTCTGAGTGGATGGAGAGGCCCCTGTGTCCATCAGGAAAGGTCTCCTCTGGATCCAGAGCCACCCTGGATGTTCCCAAGGGCTGCAGTGTGGTGGGTCCCTGGTGGAATGGGAGCAGTGCCACCGCTAAGAATGCGTGTCCATCAAGGGCTGGACTTGCTGGTGCTGAGGGTGCTGCTGTCTGTGCTTGCAGTGTCCTTGTGCCCTGCAGCTGGAAGGCTGATTCCTTGCCAGGGGCTGTTTGGGTGGGCTGTGCCCTGGCCAGGAGGGCAATGCCTGTGCCAGGTGCTTGTGGCCGAGGGTGTCCCCTGGGTGCTGGGGCCCCCTTGGGCCCTGGGCTTGATCCCTCAGGGGCTGTAGGAACTGTGCCATGGCCTTTGCCTTCAGCTTGGCCTTTTGCTCATCCTTTGCTGCATTCAGCTGCTGAGCCTTTGTGAGCAAGTGCTGCAGGGGCTTCTTCTGTCACTGCTGCAGCCCCCCTCAGTGCCTGTGGGTGCTCATCGTGTGGCAGCTGCTGAGCTTTCTGCAAAATCCTTCCTTTCTCCAGGGACCCAGCAGGAAATGCTTAAAAGATCATGTGGATCCTTGCAGGTCTAATCGCCATTTGTGAGCTGTTCCTTCCTCGTGCTGGCTGTGCTGAGGCTCCCCTCCCCAGCCCGTATCCCAGAGCCGGTCCCTGTCCTGCCGCAGTGTCCAAAGGCGGCCCCCCCGGCGGGCAGGGCCGGCAGCTCCACGGGGCCGGGCAGCGGCCGGGGCGTCCCGCAGCCTCCTGGGGGCCGGGGGCCACTGCCGGCCCTGCCCGGGGGGTGCTGGGCTCAGGCAGCGCCCGGCGCTGAGCCCCGGCTGCCCCACAGCCCCGGCCCGGCCCCACAGCTCCCCACAGGCCCCCAGCCCGTGCTCCCGGTGCCGCAGCTCTGCGCCCGCTCCTGCCGCTCCCAGCTCAGGGAAACCCCCTGAAATCCTCACCTCCTTGTTTTCCTGTCCTGGAAAACTGGGATACAAAGGATCTGAGTCAGCTGGCAAATTCTGAGGATAAGCACCTTCTGGAAAACATCACAATCCTCAGTACTTTTCTCTTACTCTTCCATCATCATTTTTCTTACCCCATGGATTCCTCCTGCTGCTTCTTTCCTTAAGCACATTCCTGCACACTCCCCTTCAGCCAATCCCTTCCCAGTACACCAACACCATCCATCCCCTGTTGTCTAAATCCCTTCTGGACTTCCCTTCTTGCCCCCCTGGGTGTCCATGTCCTTAATTCCCTCTGGGAGAATGTGCAAACGACCTCCACATGCTCCCAAGGGACCCTTGAGAGATATTTTGGGATCCTCATCCCTTTTGCTGGGACCCCATTGTGGCTTTCCCTTTTGTCCCCTCCCTGGGTGCCCTGCCATGTTCACTCCCCGAAGATGCCACTGTAGTCACTGCTGAGATTTTCAGTGCTCTCTCCCTGCCGACTCTTGAGAGCCGCCCTGCTCCGTCACTCGTCTGTCTCCTGCTCACTCTCGGGTACCCAATCAATGCCCGGTGCCGCCGCCAGCCGAGGGAGCCGATCCCCCAAACTGGGTGAGGCCCCTTCAGCTGCACTCACTGCCCGCCGGCCCGGACGGTGGAAGGAATTGCGGAGGAGCCCCAAGGTGTGTGGAAAAATTGACATCCCCAGAGGTTTCTGTCCACAAGGAAGACAGAGGAGTCTTGTAACAGTAATTGTATTCATAAAAAAGCGTGTGCCCATGGGACATTTCCCATGGGGTCTCTCCAGTTGTTGGCAGACACAGCCTCCTTTTCACCCTAATTTTCTTGGCCACATCTCCCTGTCCCTTTCCCTACTGGCTGAAGTCCTGGAGAGGTACAGACTTGCCAATGCACCTCCTACATACCCCCTTAATATGCACCCCACTTTTGTATAGCTAACGATGTTGATGTCTGTGTTAAGTCTTTGTTGTTCTTCTGGAAGTTGATGAATTTAGCAGGACCTTGGCTGAGCAGCAGTCTGTGTCATCAATTAATAACATTTTGTGCAGCTGATGGCTCCTCCTGTCACTTCCTTATGTCCACGTCCCTGGCCCTATGTGCAGTGAGGTTGAGGGGATCAGTTTGTAAAGAGGCTTTGTTGTTGTTCCTTTGCTGGGGTTGCCCCGTTTTGAGGCCATCCCCCCTGGAGCAGGGTGTCCCCCCTTGGTGCAGGCGCAGGGCTCAGGCAGGGCTGAGCCAATCAGAGCGCGCGGCGCTGATGACTCATCAGTGTCCAGGCAGAGCCGCAGCTGCCAGCGTTCCCCAGCTGGAGCCCAGCTGCGCCCCTCCCCCCCGGGCCTTGGCGCCCCCCTGGAGGGGAATTTGGGGAGGTGGGAGGGGGGAGCGCCAAGGCCGGGCCCCCCCGCGCTGTGGTGGCGGGAGCGGCTGCAGTGGGGAGTGAGTGCGGGCGGAAGCGGCCGAGAGCCCAGCGCTGCCCCAGGCCGAGCTGGCCCAGCTGCATCCGTGCCCCTGCGGTGGGATGCTGTGGGACTGGGGGGGAAGAGGGAGGCGGCAGTGGGTGCTGGGCCTGGGGGCAGGAGGAGAAGGGAAGGAGAAGCAGGGTTGAGGAAAAAAACGGTCAAAATATATGTACCTGGGGTTGTGCAGAAGGAGGAGGAGGAGTGTGAGGTCGAGTAGGGCCACAGGAGGAGGAGGAGGAGCAGGGAGAGGAAGCAGCACGAAGTTCATCCCTGTATCTGCAGCTCCCCCAGCCCCAGGTGCATTGCCTCCCCACATGCAGCGGGCGACCACAGTGGGCGATCCACGATTTTTATGGGGCTGAATCTTGGTGTTTCTGAGCCTTACTGTGGTAAACGTTGGTGCTTTAGTTTCTTGCAGGGGCTGAACCTTTCTATTGTGCAGGGGGTTTTGGCTGAATCTTGTTGTTTGGTTTGTTTGTGATCTGTGTTTGATTGTTTGGGCTGAATCTTGTTGTTTTTGAGGTTCTTACAGACGCAAGATGCCCAATGTCTTTCTGAGACGAACCTGGGCAAGGAGGCATGTAGGAGACACATCGGGGGTGGATGGTCTGAGACTCGGCAGAGACCTCTATAGTCGAGTTAGATGTTAGTTGTTTATTTCAGGGCGTGGGAGAGAGAGAGAGGGAGAGCCTGCCATGAGCCGACAGATAGAGCGCAAAGCAGGCTCGGAGAGAACAATACAAAAGGGGGTAAAATATGAATACATGAGTTCAAGACTTTAAGATTGCTAAGAAAGAGAATAACAGAACAGAAGTGAGAGAGCCAGGAAAAAGAGGATAAAGAAGAGCAGGAAAGAGCAGGAAAAAGAGAGCAGCAAGAGTGTAGAAAGTATGAGGCAAGAAGGCTAAGAGAAACAAGAGAGCTAAGAGAGAGCCAAGAGAGAGTAGCAAGAGAGCCAAGAGTTAAGAGAGACTAAGAGAACCAAGAGAACTCTCTTTTACAATTACATATTTACATTACAATTACAATTACATATATACATATATAACCTATACATTGAATATTCTATTCCTTTACTAACCAATCTTTCTAAGTATCCTAATACAGTAACATTTGTGTTCGACCTATAGAAATCGCTGGTTTTGCATATTTTTAGTTATCTCGGGGTTCTTCAGACCTTTCCTTATAAGGCTGGGAAGAGGGGTCTCAGCTTGGTTTTACTGGGGAAAAGAACGTGCTCTGGCACGTCAGCTTGGTTTCTTTGAATTATTCAAACTGTGCTTTCATTTGTATTTCTTCCTTAGCCTTTCTGGCTAAAGAGTCATATTTATAATTTCTTTCTAATTCTGCCTTCCCAACAGAGGCACCCCCAGCCCAAGGCACTCTCCTCTCTTTTTTTCCTCCTAACCAGGAATTTTCATTCCCAAATTTTTTCCAGATGGAAGAGGAGGAGGAGAAAAGCCCTGGAGATCCCGCACAAGGAGGGGCTGCAAACCCAGTCAGGGAGCTGCGAGGAGGAAAGATCCCCCCAGTGCCAGGAACACGGCCAGAGATCCAGCCAGAGCTCAGAGCTGGGGGAGAAGCCCCACAAGTGCTTGGAATGTGGGAAGGGCTTCAGAAAGAGCTCCTACCTGCTCCAGCACCAGAGGATCCACTCTGGGGAAAAGCCCTACGAGTGTGGGGAATGTGGAAAGAGCTTCAACCAGAGCTCCAACCTTTGGAAACACCAGAGGATCCACACTGGGGAACGGCCCTTTGAGTGTGGGAAATGTGGGAAGAGCTTCAGAGAGATCTCTAATTTGATGAGACACCAGGTGATCCACACAGGGGAACGGCCCTACACCTGCTTGGAATGTGGGAAGAGCTTTGGGTGGAGCTCCGGTCTGAGGGAGCACCGGCGCATCCACACTGGGGAGAGGCCCTACGAGTGTCCCCAGTGTGGGAAGAGGTTTCAGACCAGCTCCACTCTCATCAGACATGAGCGGATTCACACAGAGGAGAGGCCCTTCCGCTGCCCCGACTGCGGGAAGGGCTTCAAGCACAACTCCACCCTCACCGTCCACCGGCGCATCCACACTGGGGAGAGGCCCTACGAGTGTCCCCAGTGTGGGAAGAGCTTCTCCACCAGCTCAACCTTGACCCGACACCAACGTAGGCACCAGTAAGGGAAGCCCTGCGAGTGCCCCGAGTGCGGGAAGAGCTTCGTGCGCTGCTCCAGCTCCATCCCCCATGGGAGGATGGGCGTTGGATGATCCCCAGTGACCCCCGTTGGGCAGAGCCCTGGTGATCCGTGGTCCTGGTGATGCGTGTTGGGAAGACACCTGGCTGGGAGGCTCCACATCTTCCTGGCTCCCTGTGGGCACCTGGATGAAAGCAGGGGAATGAAAATCTAACAGGATACAGAATGACAGTGGGAATTGTTGACTTTTAATCCTCGAGAAGCTTTTGCCTCAGGAGCTGTGTGGGCAGAGAAAAGGGGGTGACACCGGGCTTGGGGGCCCAGAGGGGAGCACAAACGCTCTGGGTGAGGGAGACACGACCCCCAGAACCCTCCCTCACCTTCCTGCGCAGGCAGAAGCCGAGCCCCAGTGCCAAGAAGACGAAGCCCAACACTGAGACTCCAATCCCCATCAGCATCTTGCGTTGGGCAGCGTTTGATGGCATCCCTGGGGCATCTGCAGAGGTCAGGATCCCCAAAACCTCTCACAGACACCCCAAGCCCCTCCAAGGTCCCTCCCAGTCTCTCCCAGCCCACCCAAGACCCTCTGAAACCTCCTTTGGAGTCACTAATTTTAAACAATTAAGAATTTTAGAAAAATTACAGATCTTGGCTAGAGATAGGCCTTGCTGGAGCTAGTTAGAGTTAATGATTCAGTGAGAAGCAGGATTTGAGATAATGAATCTCGGACTTAGATAAAAAATTACTTGTCATTGTATGTTTGTTCAGCTGTGCTTATAATGAGAAAAGAGAAAGTGATAAACGGGTTTAGGAAGATCACAGACCTTGCATCTGGAAACCCATTTCAAAGTCACAAGGGAGGAAACTGGAGTTGTACCACATGTCATTTGTAATGTCAAACATTGTAAAGGTAGAAAGGTGAGAGTGAGGAAGAGCGGTTTTCCTTCATCTCCTGATGACCCCTCCACACCAAAACGACCCCCTCCTCAAATTGGGGAGCCAACCATGCAGGTGTAATGACTTTTTAAACTGATTACCGTACATTTTAATCCAAAGTGGGGAACGGAAAGTGCTAGCATTATGCATATGCATTAGTATTAATATGTATTAGTATTTTGGATATTCAAGACTTTTGTAAATAAATTCACACTGGAATCTTTTGTCAACTTGCAGTGCGTATTAAGGGGTGACTCCCGCACTCGCCCAGTGCTGTGATTAAACATCCACTTTGTAACTTTAAACTGTTGGAGAGGTTTTTTTGTCCATTAACAGATTGATGTTGATACTGGATCAATATTGCTATTTTGGTAAATCACTGCCAGTCTCTTCCCAGCCTCCCCAGGACCCACCAGAGCCCCTCCTGTTCCTCTCAGGATCCCACAGACCCCTCCCAATTTCCCCCCACTGCCCCTGGACCCCCAAACCCTCTCCCAGTCCCTTCCCAGCCCCACCAGGACTCATCAAGACTCCTCCCAGTCTCTTCCAGCACAACCAACCTCATCCCAATCCCTGCTTTCCAATCCAATCTCCTTCCAGCTCCTCCAGGCTCACTCAAATCATTCCCAGTGACGCCCAGCACCCCCAAACTCCTTCCCAGTGTCCGCCAGGACCCCCAGAACCCCATCCCACCCTCCCCAACATCCTTTAATCCCCTTCCCAGCCATCCTAAGCACCTCAATCCCTTCCCCAGTTTAAACCAGTCTGTCTCAAACTCCCTCCCAGTTACTCCCAGCACACCCCAATCCCCCTCTGGGCCCCCCCAGTGCCTCCCCCGCTGCCCCCGGCGCTGTGGGGGCCGTGCCGTGCCCCAGTGCCGGCTCAGGGGGTGCTCCAGGCTGCCGTGCTCCACCTGGCAGCTGGAGCTGAGCCCGCATTGCCGGGGGCGGTTTCCAGCAGCACCAGGAGCTGCTGGCTCCAGTCCCCGCTGGGGAGCACGGCAGTGGCCAGCACGTGGCCCGAGAGCTGCTGCTGGCCCTGGGAGCAGCTCAGCTGGATGTGGGCAGGGGAGAAATCCATCCGGGAGCAGAGCAGGCGGCCGGGGCCGGGCTGGGAGCTGGAGGGCACCAGCGAGATGGACACGCTGGGATGGGCACTGGGAGAGATGGGAGACGAGTTGTGTGGCATTGAGAGGGACTGGGAATGGACTGGCAGGGACTGGGATGGCACTGAAAGAGATGAGAGTGGATACTGGGACACTGGATGAGGGCATAGAGGTCTGGGAGTGAAGTGAGAATGAATTAGGAATAGACTGGGAATGGCTAAAAAGGAGTGGGCAGGACTGTGATGGCACTGGGAGGGACTGTGGTGGCAATGGGCGGGACTGTGGTGGCACTGGGAGGGACTGTGGTGGCACTGGGCGGGACTGTGGTGGCACTGGGAGGGACTGTGGTGGCACTGGGCGGGACTGTGGTGGCACTGGGAGGGACTGTGGTGGCAATGGGCGGGACTGTGGTGGCACTGGGAGGGACTGTGGTGGCACTGGGCGGGACTGTGGTGGCACTGGGAGGGACTGTGGTGGCACTGGGCGGGACTGTGGTGGCACTGGGCGGGACTGTGGTGGCACTGGGAGGGACTGGGAATGAAGCGCGCGGCACTGAGAGGCCGAGTCCAGCGCGGGGCTCTCGGCTCTGTGGATCTGCCCGGCAACTGATGAGTCATCAGAGAGACGCGCTCTGATTGGCTGAGGGGCGAGAGACGCACGGAGAGGCGAGATGGACAGGCGGGGTCACTGGGAGTGACTGGGATGGACTGGGAGAGGCTGGGATGGACTGGGAGAGGCTGGGATGGACTGGGAGAGCCACGGGAGCCACTGGGAGGGACAAGGGGCCCCGGGGATGGGCACAAGGAAGGCTGAGGGCTCTGGGGTGATTCCCAGGGAGGTTTGGAGGGACACGGCCGGGCCCCTCTCTGTGCCCCGCGAGCAGCGGCCCAGACAGAAAAGTTCAGGAGCGGGAGGAGGTGTTTCTCAATATTGATTTTAATCCTCATTCTCCTGGTCTGATTTGCTCAGTCCTAAGTTCAGTGCATTTCCCCGTGTCGGGCTGTTGTGCCCCTGATGGTGATCCCTGAGTGACCTCTCCCTGCCCTTGTCCCGACCCACGAGGATTTGGATTTGTTTCAGTTCAGTGGAATTCATGGTGATTTGGGGGGAGCTGGAGCAAAGCAGCTGGAAAGCACAGTGGGCGTGTGTCCTGGGTTGATTATGATGTTAAATTGTATCCCCATTCGTCCACCTAACCCCGACACAGGTTCTGTATTCTTAAAATTCCATCTGAGAGTAAAAGTGAGTGGAAAAGAAGCACCAAGTCTGTTATCAGACTGCACTTGCTCCCCCCGCATCGGGAGTTTTGACTACAGCACAGACAGACAACAAGACACAGATCGCCTTGGCTTTCCAGCTAGCCGGAGCAGAGAGGTCTTCCTGGACTGTTTTCTTTCCCTTTTTCTGAAACGAATCGAAGCTGCTCTGGACTGGGGACTCGGGGGAGCACCGGGAGCACCCCTGGACTACCGGGAGCCCAGCCTGGGCAGCGGCATTTTCCAGCGCCAGAGGGACTGATAACAGAGCCAACACCCCCAGGAAAGAGACCCTCTGAAGTTCCTCATCTCTGCTGAAGGGCGAGAGGTTTTGTGATTTGATATCGTTCATTTTTGTGCTGGGTAGTGCTGTGCCTGGGAAATAAACAGGTTTTTTCCACTCCTCTCAGAGAAATCTCTTCCCGAACTGGATGGGGGGTGGGAGAAAGGGGCCACGTGGGTTTCCTTCCCGGGGGGAGCCCACTGGAGGTTTTCTCCCAAATTTACCCTAAACCAGGACAATCACCCAAATTACACAAACACATCACAAAATTCCAGAAACATCCCTCCAAATTCTAGAAAAAATGACAAAAAATGGCAGAAAACACCCACAAAATTTCCTAAATCTTCTCAAAACCCTACCAAATTCCAGAAATATCCCACATAATCTCGAAAAATTTCCGCACAATCTAAGAAAAACCCCTCAAAACTCTTCAAGACCCTCAAAATCCCACAAAATTTCAGAAACACCTCACAAAATTCCAGAAAAAAACCCACAAATTTCCCAAAATCTTCTCATAAGCCCATCAAATTCCAGAAACATCCCACAAAAATCTCCACGAATTTCCACACAATCTAAGAAAAATCCCACACAATTCTTCAAGGCTCCTCAAAATCCTACAAAATTCAAGAAAATTACCACAACTTTACAAGAAAATTCCAGAAAATTCCCTTAAACTTCTGAAATCCCCACCAAATTCCAGAAACACCCTACAAAATCTCCACTAATTTCCACGCAATCTAAGAAAAAAGCCCTCAAAATTCTTCAAGTCTCCTCAGAATCCCACAGAATTCCAGACAATTCCAAAACATTCCAAAGAAATCCCACCAAATTCCAGAAACATCCCACAAAATTCCAAAAAAAAATCCACAAAACCCCCAATATCTTCTCATAAGCCCACCAAATTCCAGAAATATCCCACAAAATCGCCTCAAATTTCCACACAATCTAAGAAGAATCCCACACAATTCTTCAAGGCTCCTCAAAATCCCACAAAATTCCAGAAACACCCCACAAACTTGCAAAAAAACCCGCACGAATTTCCCAAAATCTTCTCATAAGCCCACCAAATTCCAAAAACATCCCACAAAATCTCCACTAATTTCCACACAATCTAAGAAAAATCCCACACAATTCTTCAAGGCTTTTCAAAATCCCACAAAATCCAAGAAAACTGGCACCACATTCCAAAAAAATCCAACAAAATTCCCTAAATCTTCTTGAAAACCACACAAAATTCCAGAAAATTACCACAACATTCCAAAAAAATCCCACCAAATTCCAAAAATCTTCTCATAACCCTACCAAATTCCAGAAACATCCCACAAAATCTCCACAAATTTCCACACAATCTAAGAAAAATCCCACACAATTCTCCTAGTCTCCTCAAAATCCCACAAAATTTCAGACAATTCCACAACATTCCAAAGAAATCCCACCAAATTCCAGAAACACATCAAAAATTCCAGAAAAAAATCCACAAAATTTGCAAAATCTTATCAGAAGTCAACCAAATTCCAGAAATATCCCACAAAATCTCCCCAAGTTTCCACGCAATCTAAGACAAACCCCTCAAAATTCCTTCAAGTCTCCTCAAAATCCCACAAAATTCCAGAAAAAACCCACAAAATTCCCTAAATCTTCTCAAAACCCTACCAAATTCCAGAAATATCCCAAAAAATCTCCACAAGTTTCCACACATTCTAACAAAAATCCCACACAATTCTCCAAGGCTCCTCAAAATCACACAAAATACAAGAAAACTGCCACAACATTCCAAAAAAATCCAACAAAATTCCCTAAATCTTCTGAAAACCCCACAAAATTCCAGAAAATCTCCACAAATTTCCACAAAATTGAAGAAAAATCCCACACAATTCTTCAAGGCTCCTCAAAATCCCACAAAATTCCAGAAAATTACCACAACATTCCAAAAAAATCCCCTCAAATTCCAAAAATCTTCTCATAACCCTACCAAATTTCAGAAACATCCCACATAATCTCCACTAATTTCCAACCAATCTAAGAAAAATGTACTCAAAATTCTTCAAGTCTCCTCAGAATCCCACAAAATTCCAGACAATTCCAAAACATTCCAAAAAAATCCCACCAAATTCCAGAAACACCTCACAAAATTCTAGAAAAATATCCACAAAATTCTCAAAATCTTCTCATAAGCCTACCAAATTCCGGAAAATCACCACAAAAATCTCCACAAATTTCCGCACAAAGAAAAATCCCACACAATTCTTCAAGGCTCCTCAAAATCCCACAAAATTCCAGAAACACCCCACAAAATTCCAGAAAAACCCACATGAATTTCCCAAAATCTTCTCATGAGCTTACAAAACTCCAGAAATATCCCACAAAATCTCCACAAATTTCCACACAATCTAAGAAAAATCCCACACAATTCTTCAAGGCTCCTCAAAATCCTACAAAATTCAAGAAAATTACCACAACTTTACAAGAAAATTCCAGAAAATTCTCTTAAACTTCTGAAAACCCCACCAAATACCAGAAACACCCTACAAAATCTCCACTAATTTCCACGCAATCTAAGAAAAAGGCCCTCAAAATTCTTCAACTCTCCTCAGAATCCCACAAAATTCCAGACAATTCCAAAACTTTCCAAAGAAATCCCACCAAATTCCAGAAACATCCCACAAAATTCCAGAAAAAAATCCACAAAACCCCCAATATCTTCTCATAAGCCCACCAAATTCCAGAAATATCCCACAAAATCGCCTCAAATTTCCAAACAATCTAAGAAAAATCCCACACAATTCTTCAAGGCTCCTCAAAATCCCACAAAATTCCAGAAAATTACCAGAACATTCAAAAATAATCCCACCAAATTCCAGAAACACCTCACAAACTTACAAAAAAAACCCCACAAAGTCCCCAAAATCTTCTCATAAGCCCACCAACTTCCAAATACATCCCACACAATCTTTACAAATTTCCACTAAACCTAAGAAAGATCCCTCAAAGTCCTTCAAGTCTCCTCAATATCCCACAAAATTCCACAGAAACTCCACAACATTCAAAAAAAAAATCCTAAAAATTCCAGAAACATCCCACAAATTCCTTCAAGTCTCCTCAAAATCCCACAAAATTCCAGACAATTCCTCAACATTCCAAAGAAATCCCACCAAATTCCAGAAACATCTCACAAAATTCCAGAAAAAATAAGCAAAATTACCCAGATCTTCTCATAAGCCCACCAAATTCCAGAAATATCCCACAAAATCTCCACAGGTTTCCACACATTCTAACAAAAATCCCACACAATTCTCCAAGGCTCCTCAAAATCCCACAAAATCCAAGAAAACTGCCACAACATTCCAAAAAAATCCAACAAAATTCCCTAAATCTTCTGAAAACCCCACAAAATTCCAGAAAATCTCCACAAATTTCCACAAAATCGAAGAAAAATCCCACACAATTCTTCAAGGCTCCTCAAAATCCCACAAAATTCCAGAAAATTACCACAACATTCCAAAAAAATCCCCTCAAATTCCAAAAATCTTCTCATAACCCTACCAAATTCCAGAAACATCCCACAAAATCTCCACTAATTTCCACACAATCTAAGAAAAATGTACTCAAAATTCTTCAAGTCTCCTCAGAATCCCACAAAATTTCAGACAATTCCACAACATTCCAAAGAAATCCCACCAAATTCCAGAAACACCTCAAAAATTCCAGAAAAAAATCCACAAAATTCCCAAAATCTTCTCATAAGCCCACCAAATTCCAGAAACATCCCACAAAATCTTCACAAATTCCCACACAATCTAAGAAAAATCCCACACAATTCTCCAAGTCTCCTCAAAATCCCACAAAATTCCAGAAACATTGAAAAAAATTCCAGAAAAACCCCACGAAATTCCCAAAATCTTCTCATAAGCTTACAAAACTCCAGGAATATCCCACAAAAATCTCCACAAGTTTCCACGCAATCTAAGAAAAACCCCTCAAAATACTTCAAGTCTCCTTAAAATCCCACAAAATTCAAGAAACATTCCACAAAATTCCAGAAAAAACCCCACAAAATTCCCTAAATCTTCTCAAAACCCTACCAAATTCCAGAAATATCCCACATAATCTTCACAAATTTCCACAAAGCCTAAGAAAAATCCCACAAAATTCTTCAAGGCTCCTCAATATCCTACAAAATTCCTCAAAAACCCCACAACATTCAAAAAAAATCCTAACAATTCTCAAAACAACCCACAAAAGCTCTCAGGTCTCCTCTAAATCCCACAAAATTCCAGACAATTCCAAAACATTCCAAAGAAATCCCACCAAATTCCAGAAACATCCCACAAAATTCCAGAAAAAAATCCACAAAATTCCCTAAATCTTCTCATAAGCCTACCAAATTCCAGAAATATCCCACAAAATCTCCACAAATTTCCGCACAAAGAAAAATCCCACACAATTCTTCAAGGCTCCTCAAAATCCCACAAAATTCCAGAAACACCCCACAAACTTGCAAAAAATCCCACACGAATTTCCCAAAATCTTCTCATGAGCTTACAAAACCCCAGAAATATCCCACAAAATCTCCACAAATTTCCACACAATCTAAGAAAAATCCCACACAATTCTTCAAGGCTCCTCAAAATCCCACAAAATTCCAGAAAATTACCACAACATTCCAAACAATCCCCCCAAATTCCAGAAACATGTCACAAACTTACAAAAAAAAACCCCACAAAGTCCCCAAAATCTTCTCATAAGCCCACCAACTTCCAGATACATCCCACACAATCTTTACAAATTTCCACTAAACCTAAGAAAGATCCCTCAAAGTTCTTCAAGTCTCCTCAATATCCCACAAAATTCCACAGAAACTCCACAACATTCAAAAAAAAAATCCTAAAAATTCCAGAAACATCCCACAAATTCCTTCAAGTCTCCTCAAAATCCCACAAAATTCCAGACAATTCCTCAACATTCCAAAGAAATCCCAGCAAATTCCAGAAACACCTCACAAAATTCCAGAAAAAAAAAGCAAAATTACCCAGATCTTCTCATAAGCCTACCAAATTCCAGAAATATCCAAAAAAATCTCCACAAGTTTCCACACATTCTAACAAAAATCCCACACAATACTTCAAGGCTCCTCAAAATCCCACAAAATCCAAGAAAACTGCCACAACATTCCAAAAAAATCCAACAAAATTCCCTAAATCTTCTGAAAACCCCACAAAATTGCAGAAAATCTCCACAAATTTCCACAAAATTGAAGAAAAATCCCACACAATTCTTCAAGGCTCCTCAAAATCCCACAAAATTCCAGAAAATTACCACAACATTTCAGAAAAATCCCACCAAATTCCAAAAATCTTCTCATAACATTACCAAATTTCAGAAACATCCCACATAATCTCCATTAATTTCCACACAATCTAAGAAAAATGTACTCAAAATTCTTCAAGTCTCCTCAGAATCCCACAAAATTCCAGACAATTCCAAAACATTCCAAAAAAATCCCACCAAATTCCAGAAACACCTCACAAAATTCCAGAAAAAAATCCACAAAATTCCCAAAATCTTCTCATAAGCCTACCAAATTCCGGAAAATCACCACAAAAATCTCCACAAATTTCCGCACAAAGAAAAATCCCTCAAAATTCTTCAAGGCTCCTCAAAATCACACAAAATTCCAGAAACACCCCACAAACTTGCAAAAAAACCCACATGAATTTCCCAAAATCTTCTCATGAGCTTACAAAACTCCAGAAATATCCCACAAAATCTCCACAAATTTCCACACAATCTAAGAAAAATCCCACACAATTCTTCAAGGCTCCTCAAAATCCTACAAAATTCAAGAAAATTACCACAACTTTACAAGAAAATTCCAGAAAATTCTCTTAAACTTCTGAAAACCCCACCAAATTCCAGAAACACCCTACAAAATCTCCACCAATTTCCACGCAATCTAAGAAAAAGGCCCTCAACATTCTTCAACTCTCCTCAGAATCCCACAAAATTCCAGACAATTCCAAAACTTTCCAAAGAAATCCCACCAAATTCCAGAAACATCCCACAAAATTCCAGAAAAAAATCCACAAAACCCCCAATATCTTCTCATAAGCCCACCAAATTCCAGAAATATCCCACAAAATCGCCTCAAATTTCCATACAATCTAAGAAGAATCCCACACAATTCTTCAAGGCTCCTCAAAATCCCACAAAATTCCAGAAACACCCCACAAACTTGCAAAAAAACCCGCACGAATTTCCCAAAATCTTCTCATAAGCCCACCAAATTCCAAAAACATCCCACAAAATCTCCACTAATTTCCACACAATCTAAGAAAAATCCCACACAATTCTTCAAGGCTTTTCAAAATCCCACAAAATCCAAGAAAACTGGCACCACATTCCAAAAAAATCCAACAAAATTCCCTAAATCTTCTTGAAAACCACACAAAATTCCAGAAAATTACCACAACATTCCAAAAAAATCCCACCAAATTCCAAAAATCTTCTCATAACCCTACCAAATTCCAGAAACATCCCACAAAATCTCCACAAATTTCCACACAATCTAAGAAAAATCCCACACAATTCTCCTAGTCTCCTCAAAATCCCACAAAATTTCAGACAATTCCACAACATTCCAAAGAAATCCCACCAAATTCCAGAAACACATCAAAAATTCCAGAAAAAAATCCACAAAATTTGCAAAATCTTATCAGAAGTCAACCAAATTCCAGAAATATCCCACAAAATCTCCCCAAGTTTCCACGCAATCTAAGACAAACCCCTCAAAATTCCTTCAAGTCTCCTCAAAATCCCACAAAATTCCAGAAAAAACCCACAAAATTCCCTAAATCTTCTCAAAACCCTACCAAATTCCAGAAATATCCCAAAAAATCTCCACAAGTTTCCACACATTCTAACAAAAATCCCACACAATTCTCCAAGGCTCCTCAAAATCACACAAAATACAAGAAAACTGCCACAACATTCCAAAAAAATCCAACAAAATTCCCTAAATCTTCTGAAAACCCCACAAAATTCCAGAAAATCTCCACAAATTTCCACAAAATTGAAGAAAAATCCCACACAATTCTTCAAGGCTCCTCAAAATCCCACAAAATTCCAGAAAATTACCACAACATTCCAAAAAAATCCCCTCAAATTCCAAAAATCTTCTCATAACCCTACCAAATTTCAGAAACATCCCACATAATCTCCACTAATTTCCAACCAATCTAAGAAAAATGTACTCAAAATTCTTCAAGTCTCCTCAGAATCCCACAAAATTCCAGACAATTCCAAAACATTCCAAAAAAATCCCACCAAATTCCAGAAACACCTCACAAAATTCTAGAAAAATATCCACAAAATTCCCAAAATCTTCTCATAAGCCTACCAAATTCCGGAAAATCACCACAAAAATCTCCACAAATTTCCGCACAAAGAAAAATCCCACACAATTCTTCAAGGCTCCTCAAAATCCTACAAAATTCAAGAAAATTACCACAACTTTACAAGAAAATTCCAGAAAATTCTCTTAAACTTCTGAAAACCCCACCAAATACCAGAAACACCCTACAAAATCTCCACTAATTTCCACGCAATCTAAGAAAAAGGCCCTCAAAATTCTTCAACTCTCCTCAGAATCCCACAAAATTCCAGACAATTCCAAAACTTTCCAAAGAAATCCCACCAAATTCCAGAAACATCCCACAAAATTCCAGAAAAAAATCCACAAAACCCCCAATATCTTCTCATAAGCCCACCAAATTCCAGAAATATCCCACAAAATCGCCTCAAATTTCCAAACAATCTAAGAAAAATCCCACACAATTCTTCAAGGCTCCTCAAAATCCCACAAAATTCCAGAAAATTACCAGAACATTCAAAAATAATCCCACCAAATTCCAGAAACACCTCACAAACTTACAAAAAAAACCCCACAAAGTCCCCAAAATCTTCTCATAAGCCCACCAACTTCCAAATACATCCCACACAATCTTTACAAATTTCCACTAAACCTAAGAAAGATCCCTCAAAGTCCTTCAAGTCTCCTCAATATCCCACAAAATTCCACAGAAACTCCACAACATTCAAAAAAAAAATCCTAAAAATTCCAGAAACATCCCACAAATTCCTTCAAGTCTCCTCAAAATCCCACAAAATTCCAGACAATTCCTCAACATTCCAAAGAAATCCCACCAAATTCCAGAAACATCTCACAAAATTCCAGAAAAAATAAGCAAAATTACCCAGATCTTCTCATAAGCCCACCAAATTCCAGAAATATCCCACAAAATCTCCACAGGTTTCCACACATTCTAACAAAAATCCCACACAATTCTCCAAGGCTCCTCAAAATCCCACAAAATCCAAGAAAACTGCCACAACATTCCAAAAAAATCCAACAAAATTCCCTAAATCTTCTGAAAACCCCACAAAATTCCAGAAAATCTCCACAAATTTCCACAAAATCGAAGAAAAATCCCACACAATTCTTCAAGGCTCCTCAAAATCCCACAAAATTCCAGAAAATTACCACAACATTCCAAAAAAATCCCCTCAAATTCCAAAAATCTTCTCATAACCCTACCAAATTCCAGAAACATCCCACAAAATCTCCACTAATTTCCACACAATCTAAGAAAAATGTACTCAAAATTCTTCAAGTCTCCTCAGAATCCCACAAAATTTCAGACAATTCCACAACATTCCAAAGAAATCCCACCAAATTCCAGAAACACCTCAAAAATTCCAGAAAAAAATCCACAAAATTCCCAAAATCTTCTCATAAGCCCACCAAATTCCAGAAACATCCCACAAAATCTTCACA
Source organism: Cyanistes caeruleus (assembly GCF_971803275.1). NCBI lineage: Eukaryota > Metazoa > Chordata > Aves > Passeriformes > Paridae > Cyanistes > Cyanistes caeruleus. The sequence goes on along the minus strand of NW_028256055.1, from coordinate 16,035 downwards.
AATTCCCACACAATCTAAGAAAAATCCCACACAATTCTCCAAGTGTCCTCAAAATCCCACAAAATTCCAGAAACATTGAAAAAAATTCCAGAAAAACCCCACGAAATTCCCAAAATCTTCTCATAAGCTTACAAAACTCCAGGAATATCCCACAAAAATCTCCACAAGTTTCCACGCAATCTAAGAAAAACCCCTCAAAATACTTCAAGTCTCCTTAAAATCCCACAAAATTCAAGAAACATTCCACAAAATTCCAGAAAAAACCCCACAAAATTCCCTAAATCTTCTCAAAACCCTACCAAATTCCAGAAATATCCCACATAATCTTCACAAATTTCCACAAAGCCTAAGAAAAATCCCACAAAATTCTTCAAGGCTCCTCAATATCCTACAAAATTCCTCAAAAACCCCACAACATTCAAAAAAAATCCTAACAATTCTCAAAACAACCCACAAAAGCTCTCAGGTCTCCTCTAAATCCCACAAAATTCCAGACAATTCCAAAACATTCCAAAGAAATCCCACCAAATTCCAGAAACATCCCACAAAATTCCAGAAAAAAATCCACAAAATTCCCTAAATCTTCTCATAAGCCTACCAAATTCCAGAAATATCCCACAAAATCTCCACAAATTTCCGCACAAAGAAAAATCCCACACAATTCTTCAAGGCTCCTCAAAATCCCACAAAATTCCAGAAACACCCCACAAACTTGCAAAAAATCCCACACGAATTTCCCAAAATCTTCTCATGAGCTTACAAAACCCCAGAAATATCCCACAAAATCTCCACAAATTTCCACACAATCTAAGAAAAATCCCACACAATTCTTCAAGGCTCCTCAAAATCCCACAAAATTCCAGAAAATTACCACAACATTCCAAACAATCCCCCCAAATTCCAGAAACATCTCACAAACTTACAAAAAAAACCCCCACAAAGTCCCCAAAATCTTCTCATAAGCCCACCAACTTCCAGATACATCCCACACAATCTTTACAAATTTCCACTAAACCTAAGAAAGATCCCTCAAAGTTCTTCAAGTCTCCTCAATATCCCACAAAATTCCACAGAAACTCCACAACATTCAAAAAAAAAATCCTAAAAATTCCAGAAACATCCCACAAATTCCTTCAAGTCTCCTCAAAATCCCACAAAATTCCAGACAATTCCTCAACATTCCAAAGAAATCCCAGCAAATTCCAGAAACACCTCACAAAATTCCAGAAAAAAAAAGCAAAATTACCCAGATCTTCTCATAAGCCTACCAAATTCCAGAAATATCCAAAAAAATCTCCACAAGTTTCCACACATTCTAACAAAAATCCCACACAATACTTCAAGGCTCCTCAAAATCCCACAAAATCCAAGAAAACTGCCACAACATTCCAAAAAAATCCAACAAAATTCCCTAAATCTTCTGAAAACCCCACAAAATTGCAGAAAATCTCCACAAATTTCCACAAAATTGAAGAAAAATCCCACACAATTCTTCAAGGCTCCTCAAAATCCCACAAAATTCCAGAAAATTACCACAACATTTCAGAAAAATCCCACCAAATTCCAAAAATCTTCTCATAACATTACCAAATTTCAGAAACATCCCACATAATCTCCATTAATTTCCACACAATCTAAGAAAAATGTACTCAAAATTCTTCAAGTCTCCTCAGAATCCCACAAAATTCCAGACAATTCCAAAACATTCCAAAAAAATCCCACCAAATTCCAGAAACACCTCACAAAATTCCAGAAAAAAATCCACAAAATTCCCAAAATCTTCTCATAAGCCTACCAAATTCCGGAAAATCACCACAAAAATCTCCACAAATTTCCGCACAAAGAAAAATCCCTCAAAATTCTTCAAGGCTCCTCAAAATCACACAAAATTCCAGAAACACCCCACAAACTTGCAAAAAAACCCACATGAATTTCCCAAAATCTTCTCATGAGCTTACAAAACTCCAGAAATATCCCACAAAATCTCCACAAATTTCCACACAATCTAAGAAAAATCCCACACAATTCTTCAAGGCTCCTCAAAATCCTACAAAATTCAAGAAAATTACCACAACTTTACAAGAAAATTCCAGAAAATTCTCTTAAACTTCTGAAAACCCCACCAAATTCCAGAAACACCCTACAAAATCTCCACCAATTTCCACGCAATCTAAGAAAAAGGCCCTCAACATTCTTCAACTCTCCTCAGAATCCCACAAAATTCCAGACAATTCCAAAACTTTCCAAAGAAATCCCACCAAATTCCAGAAACATCCCACAAAATTCCAGAAAAAAATCCACAAAACCCCCAATATCTTCTCATAAGCCCACCAAATTCCAGAAATATCCAAAAAAATCTCCACAGGTTTCCACACATTCTAACAAAAATCCCACACAATTCTCCAAGGCTCCTCAAAATCCCACAAAATCCAAGAAAACTGCCATAACATTCCAAAAAACTCCAACAAAATTCCCTAAATCTTCTGAAAACCCCACAAAATTCCAGAAAATCTCCACAAATTTCCACAAAATCGAAGAAAAATCCCACACAATTCTTCAAGGCTCCTCAAAATCCCACAAAATTCCAGAAAATTACCACAGCATTCCAAAAAAATCCTCTCAAATTCCAAAAATCTTCTCATAACCCTACCAAATTCCAGAAACATCCCACAAAATCTCCACTAATTTCCACACAATCTAAGAAAAATGTACACAAAATTCTTCAAGTCTCCTCAGAATCCCACAAAATTTCAGACAATTCCACAACATTCCAAAGAAATCCCACCAAATTCCAGAAACACCTCAAAAATTCCAGAAAAAAATCCACAAAATTCCCAAAATCTTCTCATAAGCCCACCAAATTCCAGAAACATCCCACAAAATCTCCACAAATTTCCACACAATCTAAGAAAAATCCCACACAATACTCCAAGTCTCCTCAAAATCCCACAAAATTCCAGAAATATTGAAAAAAATTCCAGAAAAACACCACGAAATTCCCAAAATCTTCTCATAAGCTTACAAAACTCCAGGAATATCCCACAAAAATCTCCACAAGTTTCCACGCAATCTAAGAAAAACCCCTCAAAATACTTCATGTCTCCTCAAAATCTCACAAAATTCAAAAAAAATCCCCCCAAATTCCAAAAAATCTTCTCATAACCCTACAAAATTCCAGAAACATCCCACAAAATCTCCACTAATTTCCGCACAATCTAAGAAAAATGTACTCAAAATTCTTCAAGTCTCCTCAGAATCCCACAAAATTTCAGACAATTCCACAACATTCCAAAGAAATCTCACCAAATTCCAGAAACACCTCACAAAATTCCTGAAAAAAACCCCACAAAATTTCCAAAATCTTCTCATAATCCTACCAAATTCCAGAAACATCCCACAAAATCTCCACAAATTCCCACACAATCTAAGAAAAATCCCACACAATTCTTCAAGGCTCCTCAAAATCCCACAAAATTCAAGAAAATTACCACAACATTCCTAAAAAATCCCCCCAAATTCCAGAAACACCTCACAAAATTCCAGAAAAAAATCCACAAAATTCCCTAAATATTCTCATAAGCTTACCAAATTCCAGAAATATCCCACAAAAATCTCCACAAATTTCCGCACAAAGAAAAATCCCACACAATTCTTCAAGGCTCCTCAAAATCCCACCAAATTCCAGAAACACCCCGCAAACTTGCAAAAAACCTGCACGAATTTCCCAAAATCTTCTCATAAGCCCACCAAATTCCAGAAACATCCCACAAAATCTCCACTAATTTCCAAACAATCTAAGAAAAAGCCCACACAGTTCTTCAAGTCTCCTCAGAATCCCACAAAATTCCAGACAATTCGAAAACGTTCCAAAGAAATCCCACCAAATTCCAGAAACATCTCACAAAATTCCAGAAAAAAATCCAAAAAACCCCCAATATCTTCTCATAAGCCCACCAAATTCCAGAAATATCCCACAAAATCGCCTCAAATTTCCACACAATCTAAGAAAAATCCCACACAATTCTTCAAGGCTCCTCAAAATCCCACAAAATCCAAGAAAACTGCAATAACATTCCAAAAAAATCCAACAAAATTCCCTAAATCTTCTGAAAACCCCACAAAATTCCAGAAAATCTCCACAAAAATCTCCACTAATTTCCGCACAATCTAAGGAAAATCCCACACAATTCTTCAAGGCTCCTCAAAATCCCACAAAATTCCAGAAAATTACCACATCATTCCAAAACAATCCCACCAAATTCCAGAAACACCTCACAAACTTACAAAATAACCCCCACGAAGTCCCCAAAATCTTCTCATAAGCCCACCAACTTCCAGATACATCCCACACAATCTTTACAAATTTCCACTAAACCTAAAAAAGATCCCTCCAAGTTCTTCAAGTCTCCTCAATATCCCACAAAATTCCACAGAATCTACACAACATTCAAAAAAAATCCTAAAAATTCCAGAAACATCCCACAAATTCCTTCAAGTCTCCTCAAAAATCCCACAAAATTCCAGACAATTCCAAAACATTCCAAAGAAATCCCACCAAATTCCAGAAACATCTCACAAAATTACAGAAAAAATAAGCAAAATTACCCAGATCTTCTCATAAGCCTACCAAATTCCAGAAATATCCCAAAAAATCTCCACTAATTTCCACACAATCTAAGAAAAATCCTACACAATTCTCCAAGTCTCCTCAATATCCGACCAAATTCCAGAAACACCTCACAAAATTACATAAAAAAAATCCACAATATTACATAAATCTTCTCATTAGCCTAACACATTCCAGAAATATCCCACAAAATCTCCACTAATTTCCACAAAATCTAAGAAAAATCCCACAAAATCCTTCAAGTCTCTTAAAATCCCACAAAATTTCAGACAATTCCACAACATTCCAAAGAAATCCCACCAAATTCCACAAACACCCCACAAAATTCCAGAAAAAATCCTCAAAATTCCCAAAAACTTCTCATAAGCCTACCAAATTCCAGAAATATCCCACAAAATCTCCACAAATTTCCACACAATCTAAGAAAAATTGCACACAATTCTCCAAGTGTCCTCAAAATCCCATAAAATTCCAGAAAAATTACCACAACATTCCCAGTAAATGCCACAAAATTCCCTGAAACTTCAGAAAACCCAACCAAATTCCAGAAACACCCCACAAAATCTCCACTAATTTCCACAAAATCTAAGAAAAAGGCCATCAAAATTTTTCATGTCTCCTCAAAATCACCCAAATTACACAAAAACATCACAAAATTCTAGAAACATCCCTCAAAATTCCAGAAAAATCCAAAAAAATGGCAGAAAACAGCCACAAAAGTTCCCGAATCTTCTCAAAACCCTACCAAAATCCAGAAACATCCCACAAAATCTCCACTAATTTCCACGCAATCTAAGAAAAACCCCGCAAAATTCTTCAAGTCTCCTCAAAATCCCACAAAATTCCTGACAATTCCACCACATTCCAAAAAAATCTTACCAAATTCCAGGAACACCTCACAAAATTCCAGAAAAAAACCCTCAAAATTCCAAAAATCTTCTCATAAGCCCAACAAATTCCAGAAATATCCCAAAAAATCTCCACAAATTTCCACACAATCTAAGAAGAATCCCTCACAATTCTTCAAGTCTCCTCAAAATCCCACAAAATTCCAGAAAATTACCACAACATTCCAAAAAAATCCCACGAAATTCCCCAAATCTTCTCAAAACCCTACCAAATTCCAAAAACATCCCTCATAATCTTTACAAATTTCCACAAAACCTAAGAAAAATCCCTCAAAATTCTTCAAGTCTCCTCAATATGCCACAAAATTCCACAGAAACCCCACAACATTCCAAAAAATCCAAAAAATTCTAGAAACATCCCACAAAATCCATCAAGTCTCCCCAAAATCCCACATAATTCCAGACAATTCCATAACATTCCAAAGAAATCCCACCGAAATCCAGAAATACCTCACAAAATTCCAGAAAAAAATTTGCAAAATTCCCCAGATCTTCTCATAAGCCTACCAAATTCCAGAAACATCCCACAAAATCTCCACAAATTTCCACGCAATCTAAGAAAAACCTTTCAGAATTTTTCAAGTCTCCTCAAAATCCCACCAAATTCCAGAAACATCTCACAAAATACAGAAAAAAATCTACAAAATTCCCTAAATCTTCTCATAAGCCTACCAAATTCCAGAAATATCCCAAAAAATCTCCACAAATTTCCATGCAATCTAAGAAAAATCCCACACAATTCATCAAGGCTGCTTAAAATCACACAAAATTCCAGAAAATTACCACAACATTCCAAAAAAATCCCACAAAATTCCCTAAAACTTCAGAAAACCCTACCAAATTCTTGAAATATCCCCACAAAATCTCCACTAATTTCCTCACAATCTAAGAAAAATGTACTCAAAATTCTTCAAGTCTCTCCAAAAGCACCCAAATTACAAAAAATCATCACAAAAATCCAGAAACATCCCGCCGCATTCCAGAAAAATAAAAAAAAATGCCTGAAAACACCCACAAAATTCCCTAAATCTTCTCAAAACCCTACCAAATTCCAGAAATATCCCACATAATCTTCACAAATTTCCACAAAGCCTGAGAAAAATCCCACACAATTCTTCAGGGCTCCTCAATATCCTACAAAATTCCACAAAAACCCCACAACATTCCAAAAAATCCTAACAATTCTAGAAACAACCCACAAAATATCTCAGGTCTTCTCAAAATCCCACAAAATTCCTGAAAATTCCACAACATTCCAAAAAAATCCCACCAAATTCCAGGAACACCTCACAAAATTCCAGAAAAAAACCCCACAAAATTCCAAAAATCTTCTCATAAGCCCAACAAATTCCAGAAATATCCCAAAAAATCTCCACAAATTTCCACACAATCTAAGAAAAAACCCTCACAATTCTTCAAGTCTCCTCAAAATCCCACAAAATTCCAGAAAATTACCACAACTTTCCAAAAAAAATCCCAGAAAATTCCCTAAAACATCTGAAAACCCCACAAAATTCCAGAAACATCCCACAAAATCTCCACTAATTTCCACACAATCTAAGAAAAAGGCCCTCAAAATTGCTCAAGTCTCCTCAGAATCCCAGAAAATTCCAGAAAATTACCACATCATTCCAAAACAATCCCCCCAAATTCCAAAAATATTCTCATAAGCCTACCAAATTCCAAAAACATCCCACATAATCTTCACAAATTTCCACAAAACCTAAGAAAAATCCCTCAAAATTCTTCAAGTCTCCTCAATATGCCACAAAATTCCACAGAAACCCCACAACATTCCAAAAAATTCCTAAAAATTCCAGAAACACCCCACAAAATCCTTCAAGTCTCCTCAAAATCTTACAAAATTCCAGACAATTCCACAACATTCCAAAGAAATCCCACCGAAATGCAGAAATACCTCACAAATTTCCTGAAAAAAATCCACAAAATTCCCCAGATCTTCTCATAGGCCCAACAAATTCCAAAAATATCCCATAAAATCACCACAAATTTCCACAAAATCTAAGAAAAAAGCCATCAAAATTTTTCATGTCTCCTCAAAATCACCCAAATTACACAAAAACATCACAAAATTCCCTAAAACATCCCTCAAAATTCCAGGAAAATCCCCAAAAATGGCAGAAAACAGCCACAAAAAGTTCCCGAATCTTCTCAAAACCCGACCAAATTCCAGAAATATCCCACAAAATCTCCACTAATTTCCACAAAATCTAAGAAAAACCCCTCAAAATTCTTCAAGTCTCCTCAAAATCCCACAAAATTTCAGACAATTCCACAACATTCGAAAGAAATCCCACCAAATTCCAGAAACACCTCAAAATTCCAGAAAAATCCACAAAAGGTCTTGAATCTCCTCAAAACCCTACCAAATTCCAGAAATATCCCACATAATCTTCACAAATTTCCACAAAGCCTGAGAAAAATCCCATACAATTCTTCAGGGCTCCTCAATATCCTACAAAATTCCACAAAAACCCCACAACATTCCAAAAAATCCTAACAATTCTAGAAACAACCCACAAAATCTCTCAGGTCTCCTCAAAATCCCACAAAATTCGTGACAATTCCACAACATTCCAAAAAAATCCTACCAAATTCCAGGAACACCTCACAAAATTCCAGAAAAAAACCCCTCAAAATTTCAAAAACCTTCCCATAAATCCAACAAATTCCAGAAATATCCCAAAAAATCTCCACAAATTTCCGCACAATCTAAGAAGAATCCCTCACAATTCTTCAAGGCTTTTCAAAATCCCACAAAATTCCTGACAATTACTACAACATTCCAAAAAAATCCCACAAAATTCCCTAAAACTTCAGAAAACCCAACAAAATTCCAGAAACACCCCACAAAAATCTCCACTAATTTCCACAAAATCTAAGAAAAAGGCCATCGAAATCCTCAAAAAAGGCCTCAAAATCCTACAAAGATCCACAAAACCCCAAAACAATCCAAAAAAATCCTAAAAATTCTAGAAACATCCCACAAAATTCTAGAAAAAATTCACGAAATTCCTTAAATCTTCTCACAGGCTCACAAAATTCTCCACAAATTTCCACACAATCTAAGAAAATTTCTTAAAAACTTTTCATGAGTCTTCGAAATCTTTCAAAATTCAAAAAAAAATCTCACAAAATTCAAGCAACTTCCACAAAAATCTCTTCAATATCTCACAAAATCTAAAAAAAATCCCACAACATTAAAGAAAAAAATACCACAAAATTCACTAAATCTTCTCAAAACTTTTCCGAATTCCAGAAACATTTCACAAAATCTCCACAATTTCCACAAAATTCTACAAAAATCCCTCAAAATTTGAGAAAATTCCACAAAATTTAAGAGAAGTTCCACAACATTTGAAAAAAATACCAGAAAATTACATAAATTTTCTCCCTTCACCAAATTTCAGAAACATCTCACAAAATCTGCACAAATTTCCAGAAAATATTAGAAATATCCCTCAAAATTCATCAAGTTTCTTCAATATACCACAAAATTCCAGAAAAATCCTACAAAATTGCAGCAAAATCCCAAAAAATTCTTAAATCTTCTCATAACCCTACCAAATTTTTGAAACATCCCACAAAATCTCCACAAATTCCACACAATCTAGGAAAAATCCCACAAAATTGTTCAAGTCTTCTCAAAATCCCACAAAATTCTACAAAAGTTCCACAAAAATGCCACAAAATTCTTCAAAATGTCACCAAATTCCAGAAACATAAAAAAGATCTCTTCCAATTTCCACAACATTCCAAAATATTCCCTCAAAATTCCAGAAACATCCACACAGATCTCCTCCACTTTCCACAAAATTCCAGAAATATCCCTCAAAATTCTTCAAGTCTCTTCATTATCCCACAACATTCCAGAAAAATCCCACAAAATTCAAAAAAAATCCCCAAAAATAGCATATAAATCCCTCAAAATTGCAGAAAAAAATAAAATAAGTCCTTAAATCTTCTCAAAACCGAATCAAATTTTTGAAACATCCCACAAAATCTCCACAAATTTCCACAAAATCTAAGAAAAAGCCCACAAAATTCTTCAAGTATTCCCAAATTCCTTCAAAATTTCACAAAAACCTCAATAATTCCAGAATCATCCCACAAAATCTCCTCATAATTCCAGAATAACTCCAAAAAAATCCCACAACATTAAAAAAAAATCCCACAGAATTCCATCAATCTTCTCAAAATCCCACCGAATTTCTGAAACATCCCACAAAATCTCCACAAATTCCCACAAAATCTAAGAAAGATGCCTGAAAATTCTTCATGTGTCCTCAATATCTCTCAAAATTCCATAAAACCCCCACGAAATTCCAGAAGCATCACACAAAATTTAAGGAACAATCCCACAAGATTCCAGAAAAATTTTGGGGGGCAAAAATTCTTCAAGTCTCCTCAAAATCCCACAAAATTTCACAACATTCAAAAAAAATCCCACAAAATCCCAAAAAAATCCCACAAAAATATTTAAATTTTATCAAAATCCCACAAAAGCTCAGAAAAATCCCATGAAATTCCAGAAAAATCCCACAAAAATCCCTGAAACGTCTCAAAACCCTACCAAATTCCAGAAACATCCCAAAAAATCTGCTCCAATTTCCACAAAGCCTAAGAAAAATCCCTCAAAATTCCTCAAGTCTCCTCAAAATCGCACAAAATTCCACAAAAACCCCACAACATTCCATAAAAATCCCAATAATTCTATAAACCTCCCACAAAATCCTTCAAGTCTCCTTAAAATCCCACAAAATGGCAGAAAACACCCACAAAATTTCCTAAAACTTCTCAAAACCCTACACATTTCATGAAACATCCCAAAATATCTCCACAAATTTCTACAAAATTCCAGAAAAATCCCACAAAATTGAAGAAAAATAAAAAAACCCCTCAATCTTATCAAAACCCTACGATTTTCCAGAAACAACCGAAAATGTTTCCATAAATTTTTACAAAATTACAGAAAAATCCCATAAAATTGCAGAAAAATAAAAAACCCCTCAATCTTATCAAAACCCTACCAATTTCCAGAAACATCCCACAGAATCTCCTCCTATTTACACAGAATTCCAGAAAAAAAATCACAAAATTCTTGAAAAGCCCCACAAAATTCAAGAAAAATCCCACCAAATTCCAGAAAAATCCCACAAAATACTCGAAATCTTCACAAAACCCTACCAAATTTCAGAAACATCCTCAAAATCTCCACAGTGTTCCACAAAATTCCAAAAAAAATACCAAAAAAATCTTCAAGTCTTCTCAGAATCCCACAAAATTCTAGAAAAATCCTCAAAATTCCAGAAAATTTCCCACAAAATTCCCTAAATCTCCTCAATATCTCACAAAATTTTACAAAATATCCCACAAAATTCCACAAATTTCTCACAAAATTCCAGTAAAATCTGATGAAATTGTTAGCGTTCAGGAACACACATAATCATGAATGATTATATGCAGGTGTTTTATTAAGAGATCTGGGTGTCAGGGGTACACATACCCAAATCTGACCCGACTTGGTTTTGAGTTGAACATGTTTTTCTACTCTATCGTTATATAACTTACATATTAATTATTAAACTTACATCGTTCTATTGTATACATTGATGTTACCCAAGCATGGATTTCTCATGATCCCCCTCAGCCCCCTAACATTGTTCCTCATGTTCTTTAAACAATAATTATATCTAATCACATCTAACAATTGTATCATTTATTATATACTGCTAACACAGGTGCAGTTTCACCTGATCTTTAGCAAGCACAAGGCCTAACATTTTCCATGGCCTACTTTTCCCAGGCTTGCCAAACCTAACTTTATTTCTAAGTCCCTGAATTTTTTAAGATTTTAAGACCTTTTATTATTATTCCCCCCTTTGAAAGCATTTTTACTTCACTAGAAGTGCAAATGTTTTCACTTGATACAGTCCTTTGTTTCTGAGTTTATATTGATATTCTTCGAATCCTTGATTGATGTAAGCGTTGTCCTGGATGTTGTCACAAACTGGAGAACCAGAAGATGGTGGGGGTGGATCTCACATCAGTACCTTTATTATTTTCTGGTTCCAGGATATTTTCTTCTGTATTTCTCCCTTGAAGATGCTGTCAACTAACCAAATTGCTAAGAATACAATTAGTAAGATGATCACACTCTCAATGATAGATTTAATCCATGAACTCACATTCCACCCTAACCCTTTGAAGATTTTGCCTAACCAACTTGTAGACAAATCCTTTTGCTCTTCCTGTGCTTCGTGCTCTATTTGTTGCAATTGATTGATGTCATATTCTACATGTGCAGTCACATTTGGGGTGTGGATGCAGCAATGATCAATCCATCCCTTTAAAAAAACTCACACACTCCATGCTCTTTCAGGAGTAGTAAATTGTAATTGTATGTTTAGTTCTTTAAATCTTTCTCAGCTCACTCTTGCTAATTTATCTACCTGACCTGTAAGTTTGTACAACATTTCTCTCTTCTGATAGTTTGCTATAGGACCAAGCAAAGACTCTAGGGCCCAGCCAAATTTCACTCTACTAGAGGCTTCTTGCCAAGTGTCATCCTGATTCTGTTCCTATCCTAATCTTCCCTAGCTATGCCTGTGTCTAGTCACTGAGTTGTTTTTTAAGCAGATTTCACATTTTGACATTACTGATTTTGCCATTGTTAGCATCCGTACCGAGATTAATTTTTGTTTCATCAATTTCACCAATGCCTCTGCACCCCAATGACATTTGTTATGTTTCATTTGTAGAACTTCATTGGAGGACCGCCAGCAACCCACCGCTCTTCACAGAAGTAAACATGAACGGCGTTTATTTCTATCTTTAGCACACCTTTTATAGGGTTCTACAGGGCCTGCAGGCAGAGCAAGTTACTATTGGCTAACACACACAGGTTTACATTTTTTCTCCTGTACACAAAGATATTGTTTTGCTTTACTCTCTCTTCTGCAGGAGGGTTTCAAGGACTTTAGCCTTTAATATCACGACTTATTTCAAAGACTGGTTTGTGCAGACAGGCCTTTACTAATATATAAAATATAGCAACAATTCCCCCTTTCACTTTTTGCACAAACCAGGCTTTGGATGTGACTCATTCTATACTCTTATGAAGACAAGATAACACACTACTTAGACTTGCATCCCAATTAACATTATAAGTAAAGTCTGTCCCCCTTCTAGCACAAGAGACCTCAACCATCCAGTGATGCCCCAGCTGGAGAACCAACTTCCAATGGGGTCACTATCTTCCTCCAGGACATGTAACCCATCCTGTAGCTGTTGCAGTTGCCCATGGATGGAAACTGAATGATCAGTAAGATTCAGACAGCACATGCCTTCAAACCCCCCACAACCATGTCCTTGTGCTAAGAGCAAAGAGTCAATTGCAGCTCGATTTTATAATACTGCATGACGTACACTACTCACATCAACTGAAAGTTCACTTAACATTGTGGATGTTAAGTTCAATCCTTCTTAGTCTAACAAGCGAGCCTTTTTAGAGTTGCTAAGCTTTAATTCGTTCAGGCTTCACTTTGACCGATGTTTTTTATTTTATCAACTACATTCAGCAATTGATGTAAGCTTGGATGGAAACAAAGTAAGTTTCCCAAGATAACAGGGTTTCTATGCGGATTAGCAGGAATCTCATTCCATGCTCTATCTCCACAGATTAGGAATATGGAACTCATTAATCGCTTTGGTAATTGTCCTGTGAGATTGCACCACTAATAAAGGCTTTACTTACAATGGTAGTAATGACATCAGCTATAGGGTTGTCTTCAAATTCCAGTGCTGCATTACTTTGTTGGAATGACTTTTTGTCTGGGGTTCAAACATTATCCATCCACCTGAGGTATTGGTGGAACCTAATAAATCTAATTCTTCTGAGGGCTGCATGGTAACATTGAGAACTTTGGTAATTTTTGCTTGCCAACAGGCTTCAGGTTGTCTTAATGCGAAGCCAACAGTGCAATTACACTCTTGCAACATTGCCAATTGATTCAGTCGAGTCTCATTACTAATTAAACCTTTAAATGCTGGAGGATCCCATTCAGGGACTCCTATGAGACAGGTGTGAAAGGATCTCCAGGTGTGGCTAGGCTCACACACATTGACCTTTGGCCAGTTCAGTGTGCCAGAGTGACCCATATGTTCTGTCACTTTTGGATGTTAGTTGATTTAACACAATTCAGTCTTGGAACGTTCACTGCTCCCGTGATGTCAGCTGGCAGCTGATCGGTGACTGAGGGCTTTGATGTTCAGGTTGTTCTTCACATCCTTCTAAATCTTAAAACAAAGGATAACTGAAAAATTGGTACAGACACAACATCATAATAACAACATAAAATTTCTGTTGGCAACTGTCTGTGTAGTGCTCAGACACAACTGTGTCCTGACAGCTCCACTTCTGATCCATGTCTGGAGTACCAAGGCTGTGTGGTGACTTCTCTGTTCACTGGATCTCGTGTGTTCAGAGGCAGACAGTCTGGTCAGATGGAGAGGTGACCTTTTTGAACCTGTCAACAAAACACAGATACTTCTTCCTTTGAAGTTAATGAATTACACTAATCAAATTGCTTTTAGGGTATAAATTTCCCCATTTTTTTAAAAAAAAATAAAAACGAGATGTACTTCTGTTATACACATCAACATTAACACAAAACCATATACAATTAGTAAGAACCTATAGAAGTTAAAAATCAATTAAATCATAAACATTATTAATAAGATATGTAATATAAAACTACTATTAATTACTAAAACACTGCACCAGCATCCCATAGTTAGCAAACAAACAGAAACGAAAAATCATCAGTGAAGGATTGGATCACCACCTCCGGAAATGATTCTCCAAGCCCACTTCAAAATTGATCCAGCTGTCATATTAATAGGGTCAAATTGCTGAGTCAAAAAGTGACTCAAATACTGATTTGGTACAGAAAACATCTGGATCTGCTGGCAAACATTCTGTCCAGGTAAAGTCAAGGCTTGGCCAGGGCCTGGCTTTAAACTGGAAAGATGCCTCTTAAATCATTTCTAAAACAAGGTTCTCAATAGTAGCAGCTAGGAGATGCTCACAGCACAGCAAATTGTTAAAATGCATTTGTACAAATCAAATGATCAGAAGCCTCAGGTACCAGACCAATTAAACCATGCAGCAGTTGGTTTAATCTGAAGCCTCTCCCATGGCAGCTGATCCTCAGCAATGGTACATCTTCTTAAAATTCTGGAAACACTGAAAAATAAGAAAGCTATAACAAACAAAAGCTGCAGAGATTGCAACAACCGATAGAACTCCCGATGAAGTGAAGGGTGTCACAGACTGCATTCCCTTCTATCCACAAGCAGGTGTTCATCAGCGTTCTGTCACAGCTGTTTCAGTTGTGGCTGTCTTCATCTCTCTAGGAAAATAACTATACTTTGCAGTTTAGACAAGTGTCTCCAATAAAACATAAAACAATTTAAATTAAACAATATTTAAACCTAACAATAATGATTTATGACAAAAGGAAGTAACAAACTTAACCTTAAAAGAATATCTAAGTTATAAAACTTAACTTAAAAACATTCAAGCCTAAATATAATAAAACTTGACTTTTCTTAATTCTATTAACACTTAATCTATATTAAATAAAAACATAACTTAATCTTATTCTGTTACTACAAAGAGGCAACTAAAGGTTTGATATGTACATTTTAAACACAATATAACAGTAACATGGATTCACTATAAAGATTATAAAAACATAACAAATCCATCACAATTCTATGTCATCTAGCTTTGAGAATAACTTGCAATAACTGCAAATGGTACTAAAAATACTTATTCATAATAGGAATTTGCCTTGCTTAAATTGGTTGGGATTTTAAAGTGCAGTATTTCTAGAGAAAAACCACAACAACACAGGATTTGGCAAGTTGCCATTCAGCTTTTGTAGCACTTTTCAGAAACATTAAGCCCAATTCTTAAACTAAAATCCAAATTGGTATATATGCAGTTATATGTGTTTTATATAACAAAAGGACTCACATTGAAATTACCTTGCTAAAATTGTGGAAAAAACAAGCAAATGGGTAATATATACTTTAACTTAACTTTGTCTTGTACAGTAAAGTTCTCTTAACTAATTATTTTTTAAACCACAAATCTCTTCTGCAGATAACGTTAATTGGAGTGTTTTCTTAGTAGCTGTAAATCATACCATATTTTAACCTTAGGTTCTAAAACCAGTTATTGCAAGGTAACTTCTGTTAATATTCACCTTAAACACCTTTTTTTTTTTTTAACTTTCAAAGAATCACAATAATTTCTCCAGTAAAACTCCAAAAACTGCAACTGCATAAATTCATAATTACTTAAAACAGAAAATCAACTCTAAAAGGATATATAAAAACATTTTAAAAAACCAATGAACCATGACTTTTTAACAAACTGGGTACTATCCCAGTGCTTTTTCTTAGAGAGGG